>NW_020272890.1:352090-468867 GCF_003268045.1 Sipha flava
GTGTGTGTGTGTGTGTGTGTGTGTGTGTGTGTGTGTGTGTGTGTGTGTATGTGTGTGTATTGTATTCGTATATATGAAAAAATTAAATACATTTTTAACAAACATTACGAAGTTGTAATAACCGCGACAAGATAGATATATGTATTATAAAATTATAATAGAGATAGCGGTAGCAATGTGTGGCGGCACACGAGCAGTCGGGTGTGTAGGAGATTTTCCGTCCTAACTTATTTTATTTTTTCTATTCAGATCGATCCGATTATTATTATAAATGATTACAATCTCAAAAAATCACCATGTCGGGAAATCACGATATGTCTGTAAAATGCATAATATTATAATCATGTATTGTAATATGATGTAATGTAATAATATAATAGTATATATTTCGTGTGTGTGTTGTGATACTTTATTAATTAGTATTTAGACATATGTATAATTATACATAATATACAACAGTTATTGGGTTTTATATACACATTCTAATAAAATGCGAAGTTAGCTGAAATTGATTCGCACATCAAAAAATTATTTTGTAAATAAAATAAACTCGTGACGAAAAAATAAAAAAGTAATAAACGAGTTACAAACATTAATATTATAATATAAAATAGTAAAAACGAATAATTATGTATTAATTTTATAGTTGTGTTTTTTTTTTTTTTTTTACGTAGTGTGGGCTTATTTTTTATTATTAAATATAAATATACATGATATATAGTGTAATAATAATATTTATAAAATAATAAATAAAAAAAATCACTCAAGTCTTACTCGTGTATTTTTTAAATGTTTACTTTTTGTATAATTTTTGCTGTCTACAATAATTAAGACTCTATTTTATTTTTATTATTTAAATGTGTAACGTGACCAGGGTAACAATCGTTACACACGTTTTGGATTTGAAAAATATATCTTAAATACTTAGTATTCATACAACATTCAGTTATTTTATTTTATTCGACTATCTAGAAAAATTAGAAATATATTTAATCAGTTTAAGAAAATAAATATATTTTCATATTTAAATGGTGGCACAGCAGCCAGTGAGGCCGGAATCATGCAATCTTAAAAAAAATGCCCTTGCCACCATCGAAGTTACACTTATTATTTATTTTTTATTATTAAATCTATATATTACTAAGATTATGATTAAATGATTTCCTTGTCAAATTTCCGATCATTAGATATAGAATAAATGATTATATCCTCTATTTTGTGCTATTTGTGAAATATAGCAGTTGTCCACCAAAATCTCTTTTACGTATGATCATAGATTGTGGTGTATGGTGAACGACTTGTCGTAATTATTAGTAATTAATATGTATGCGCAATGGTGCTTTGAATTATTAATTGTTATGCTTAACGATTATATTCCATACCATACCTAGTTTGTATGATCAAAGATTTTTCATAAAAAATAAATAAAGAAATATAAATATTTTTTTCCTACAAACAATCAATTATGTTAAATTTAAAGGGTTGTACTTTCGATGAGAGAATCATATATTTATCCGATTTTAAAGTGTTATTTCGAAATTCTTATTAATAAAATACCAATGTGTTAATGATTTTAATATTTTTGTATTCAACTGTTGTGTTTTCCGTAGTTTCCGTAGTAACCACACGAGTGCAAACACAAATGGTTTGTATAGAAAACAAAGTGAATTATTAGTCGTGAAGTGAAAGAGATGATAGAGAGAGGTATATTCAGATATTTTTCAGAAACTGCAAGCGATATAATGTTTGTTCCAAGACTGGCCAAGTTAATGATATTTTTTAACTCTTCTTCTTCTTCCTTGGTTTCGGCCATTCAAGACCATACCTCTAGATAAACATACTGCCACCTATCTCTATCCTCTGCTACTTCCTGTCAATGACTCTCCAGCTCCACTGTTTCAGCGTCTTTCTTAATACAATCCTCCCATCTTAAACGCGGTCTTCCAAGGTCTCCTCCCTACTGAGTTTTCCTCTATTACTCTTCTTATTAATGAGTCATGCTAAAGTATGCCCCATACATTTTCCTGAGTATTTTTCTTTCAAACACTGCCATCCTTCGTTCTTCAGTCTTTCTCAGGGGCCATGTTTCTGCTACAAGACAATTGGCCTTAACAAAGTTAAGTACATTCTAACTTTTAAGTTCTTAGAGATTGCTCTTGATCTAAAAATTTTACTAAGTCCAAAGAAACATTTATTAGCTGATTGTAATCTCATTGAAATTTCTGTTTTTATGTCGTTATTTTGAGTTATAATTAACCCTAAGTATTTGAATTGGTCCACTCTTCTAAATTTGTATTCTTCCACTTCGATGAATTCATCTTGTACCAGATTCCCATTTCTCCGACTGACCACCATGTACTCTGATTTTTCTTCATTAATCCTAAGTCCTACTTTCTCCGCAACCTTTATACCATAGCCTTTATACCACAGCCTAACCATTTTTATTATCATCTCTCTACTCCTTCCCAATAGAGCAATATCATCTGCATACGACAGAATATTAATTGTCGATCGACCTAACTCAACCCCTTCACATAAATTGGTTTCTCTTACTATCTTCTCCAGCACTAAGTTAAATAGTATGGGAGAAAGCGCATCCCCTTGTCTGTCACCACTTCCACTGGTTATGACAACATATTTGCTAGCTTTACTTTGATCTTTGTTCTATTTATACTTGCCTCTACAAGATTAACTAGCTTTTTTGGAAACTTAAATTCCCTAAGGATATTGATTAAGCTTTTATTTTTTAACTCAGTTAAGTTAATTAAGTTCATGTTCAATTAAGTTAATTCACATGAGAATTACATCGGTTAAGTTAAAAATGTAGCTAAGAAATATCGTTAACTTGACTTAACTTCAATTAATACCTATGTCTAGTTAATTACAAAAAAAGAAATTACATTAAGCGATGATATAAGTGATATATATATATATTAACAATTTACAACAAATTTTAATTAATATTAATGATAACGAAAAAACAGAAAATGAAAAATGAAGAATGAAAAATTACATCTGATATATCATTTATAAAAAGGCAAAATAATATTGGGGATAAATGGTCTCCTTGGGGAACACCGGAAGTAACGATAATTTGTTCAGAGACATAATTTTTATATTTTACAATTTGGGAGCGTCCGGAAATGAAAGAATAAAACCAAGAGAGAAGTGGTTCAGTGAATCCATACATTTTCAATTTATTTATTAATAATTTATGATTAACCCTATCAAAGGCTTTTTCCATATAAGTATATATGACATCAGTTTGTGATTGCATTTCAAAAGAATCCAAGATTGCGTGTTTAAATATGCACAAATTTGTTATTGTTGATCTATTTTGCCTAAATCCGTGTTGGTCATTTGATAATAATTTATTGCATAAAGGCGATATAATATTATTCACCAATTTTGAAAATAATTTAGGTATGATTGACAATTTAGATATAGGATGATAATTGTTTATTAAACATCTGTTGCCTTTTTTGAAAATCGGGGTTATATATGAAGATTTCCATTGTTCTGGAAAGATACCTGATAACAATGACTTATTAAATAAAGAGGTTATAGCTGGAGTGAGTATAATGCACACTTCTTTAAAAATAATGGCGAAATTTCATCAGGACCAATTGCTGTTTTATAACTAATATTCCAAAGTTCATTAAAAATATCTATCTGTTTTAATTCAATTTTATTAATTGTTCCGATATTATTTTGTTTTAAATTAGTTTCTGGGCAGGTTATATCATTTGTGATGTATGTATTAGAGAAGTATTCTTTAAATAAATTAACAATATCGTTACCATTATTAACTTCTTTATCTAGGTATGACATAGTGTTTGGTAACTTGTGACTATTTTTATTATTTTCATTTACAAATTTTCAAAACAATTTTGGATTTGATTTAACCGCATTCTGTGAAATTTGTATGTGTAATGTATAATCACGATGCCTCAAGTGCTTACATTTGGTTCGTAGATTAGAAAATTTCTGATAATTTTTTATGTTGTTTGAGTACTTATAAATATTATGAGCAATTCTTTTTTGTTTTATAAGAGTTCTTAATTCCTTACTAAACCATTTCGGATATTCGGGTTCACGATTTTGAAATTTAGGAATAAAGTGATCCATAATATAACGAATATGATAATAAAATAAATTTAAACAGTTTTCGATGCTATTTTTATTAAAATATTCTATAAAATCAACATTTCCTAGATATTTAATAATTGAAATGTAATTACCTGCACGCCAATTATACGTATAATCATAACAAGATAGATAATTAGTAATATGATGTGTAAAAGTAACAGTTAATGGAGGGTGATATATATCAATAGGCATAATTGGATTAATACATAAATCGACATCAGTAGTGGTAGAATTTGTTAAGACGTAATCTAGGATAGTATTTTTATTATTTTTTATACAATTTAATTGAGATAGGTTTAAAAGTGCTAATTTATCATCAAAATAAGAGTATACGTTTGAAAAATTTGCTGACGGTAAGTTAAAGTCTCCAAACAGTAAGAAAATAGCATTTTGGTATTTTTTATACAATAATTCGATATAATCAAAGTAAGAATTATATACATTTTCATTAGATTTATTTGGAATTTACACAGAACCAATAATAATAGTGAGATTAGAAATATTTAAAAGTACAAATAATAATTCTATAGAATTATTTTCAATTAAGATAAGCTTTGAATGAAGATTATTTCGAACAGCGATAAGTACACCGCCTCTAGATAACATACTTGTTTGAGTTGTTCTATCATATCTGTATATATTATAATTATGAAAACCCAATTCTGATGACATAACATTATTTGTTAGCCAGGTTTCAGTAAATATAAAAGTATCATGTAGTGCACACGGGAGTTGAGATTTCAAATATGACAATTTATTATTTAAACTATGGACGTTTTGATAGTAAAAATTTAAGCTGGTGGGTGGTGTATTTTTCAGTTTTTTGAAGTGTTAATGATTTTTGGAATACCTTTAACGTACTTGATAGTTAAATTTTGTTCACCTTTTTCTCTGCGATTTTGTAACGTGTTTCTGAGATTTGCCATTTCATTACGCTGTTTAGTTGTTTTGTCTAAAGAGAAGTGAATACTTGACCATTTCGTTGAATTTTTTAGGATTTTTTATGCTCGTAAAATAGAGAAAACATCTGACTGCTCAGTAAGACGAATTTTTATAGGTCGTGGTCTATCGTGGATAGTGGATTTTGTTCTTCCAAGACGAGAAAACTTAAAATCTCCGATATTCTCGTTTAAGTCAGTAAAAATATATTTAATATTTTCTAAGTCATTTTCATTTTCGTTTTCAGGTAGATTAAATAGTATTACGTTATTCGATCTAACTTGCCTATCCATTAATTCTTTGATGACATCGTGTTCAAATGAGGAATGTTGGCCGGTTTGGGTTTTATTATTCTCTATACATAATACACGTTCTTCAATATTTATAATTTTTAATTTGAGATCGCGATTTTCTTCCATTAGAATAGAGAAATTTTTGAACAAATCATCAATTTTTTTTTTCCATTCGGTTGAATTTTTCATTTTGTGAATTTAAAGATGAAATAATTTTTCCATTTGATGTTTTGAGTTCAGTAACAGTTTTTATAAGATCATCAAGTTTTTTTTTCCATTTTATTGTGATTAAAAAATACTGTATAATTTTTGATATTAATTTAAATTTGACGTTGTATAACGCGACCAGCTACATGCGTGCGATCGCGATGACGGTAAATGACTGTATTGAACCTGGGTACTTGATTTGTTTGGCTCTACTGAATTCATACCTACCAACTTTCATGAGCGGGAATATGGCACTGCTATCTCTTCTTCCCATGACCATGTATTCGGTTTTACCTTCATTTACCTGTAGTCCTACTTTCTTAGCCATTTCTTCTAATCGAGTAAACAGTGATTTCAGATTATTATGTGAATTGCTCATTAGTACCACATCTTCCGCATACGCCAACAGAGTTACATCCGACTCCTGTAGTTTAAAACCTTTTTGTGGTTGTATGTTCATTTCTCTTACTACTTTCTCTAGAATTAGGTTAAACAGAATTGGTGATATGGAGTCTCCCTGTCTTAGACCAGATTTTACTTGTATTGGTTCTGTTTCTGCAGCTCCTACCTTGATCTTAACGAAAGTTTCTGTAATGCTCATTTCAATTAAACTTATTAGTTTATGTGGTAAATTAAATTCTTTCAAAGAATTTATCATGCTTGTCCTGTGGATACTGTCATACGCTTTTTTGAAGTCAATGAAAAGGACGTGTATCTTTGTCAAACTCCCATGCTTTTTGGAATAACTGTCTGAGGATGAATATCTGATCTATCGTCGATCTTCCTGGTCTAAATCCTAATTAATTCAATTAGTGCAATTTCATTTTTTGCGAATTTTTGCCAAAATTAAAGTAATCAAAAAAGTTTTTCCTGTACCACCAGAAGCGCCCAAGAAGTAAATTCTTCCAGTCCCATCATTTATTACTTTCATAAGAGTATCAAATATATACTTTTGTTCTTCGTTCAATAATGGAAGATTTATTTGAATTTATTCCTTCAAAGTATTGAGATCATACGATTTTTCACGTTGTAACTCTTCATGAAAAGCATCGTGCATTGGGCAATTGGGCGCGGCCATCCCCAAATGACATAATAACTTGTTTGACATCATCAAGTACATATCCTCAATGGAAATCAATGCCTGATTGTAAATTTCTTCACTTATTTGTAAATTGGGATTCCCTATTCTACAGCGTATATTAAATAAAATATCGGCACGCATATTAATTTTGTATTTTATCCACAAATCAATTGGTTTTGATGGGAAGCATGTACATATGATAATGAAAAACAATGTTCGTATTTGATGAGCTTGTGATGGAATTATAGCATCATAGAGAGTTTAATCCCAATGTGCATAATTTTCTAACAGTTGCAACCGATGACAGGCTTCTCTGTAAGATCTACACAATTCACCATCAACTGTTCGTAAATGTTGAAATTATGTTGGGCCACGCACATTGACCAATAGCAGCCGTAAATAAAACATTCATCGTTGCTTAGATGAACGGAATAAATTCGACCTATTGCGTCGGTTGAATATACACCTGGGTACCCTGGAACTGGTTTTCCTTGTTTCCTTCGCATACATTTCTTTGTTGATTGATTCCAAGTATAATATTTTGGCATTTAAGAATATAACAGTGTTTGTGCAAAATGATTATTTTGGTACGTCTCGAAAAAAATGGTTAAGGTAGTAGATGGTGGCTCGTAAGCTCTCTGTACTATATTCTGAGCTGTGAAATACACTTTCTGTCTATTTTCTAAGTGCATGGCTAAGTAAATAACTATGGGATGTCTTTTATGAATTGGAAAAGAAAAAAATTCGCCACAATGCTTCATTACTGTTAACATAGCGGCCCATTTGGTATTGGGTTGCTTCATCATTTGAACTCTCTGCACCAAATCTAATCACACCCATATCACTTATTTTGGTTATATATTTACATATGTACTTGATATATTTACTGAATAGCAAAATTCAACATTGATGTGTGCTTTGAAAGTTTTTGATAAGATAGGTGAATATGGAACAATCCAGTGATTATCTGTTTCAATATCTTGTTGATTTATTTTGACAATTGTTGATCTTCCATTGTCTGCTAGTGATCACGAACGATAGAGTGGATAACCATCATTTCCAGTAATTTTTTAATTACTGGATTAATTATTACCGGATACTATTAATGTCCGTGGATAACGCTTTAAACATTTACCATCTACCATACACGGTGAATTTTGATTAAGTGTTCCACATGAACCATGTATCATGTATTTGATAACTATCTCACTCAAGCAGGGACAGACTGGGTTAATATTTCAGGCCGGGAATTTTTTTTGCCAGGCCAAAACCAACGATTTGGTCATAAGTAGGGCTCGAAACTTAATGCACTAAAAAAGTACTAAATATACATGCACTTATGCGCTTAAAAATGTACAAATATTTACTAAAAATATGCACCCTTATTTTATTTTTGTACACAAAATTTTCATTGCACAAATATTTGATAAAATTATAAATATAGGAGAAGCAAAGTAATAAAAATAATTCTAATTTTTAATTTTTAATCATAATTTAAAAAATAATAATAATAATACTAAAATAGCATTAAAAATGTTTCTTGAATAAATAAAATGCACTAGTAGAATGTTCAATAATCATTGAATTATTTCCCTAAAAAAATATTTATAGAAAATCATCGTATTTCGATAGCAGCTGTTCCTATTTGATATTTGTATAATACTTTATTTTAAATAAAGCTAGCTGTAATTATAATTTATAAATATATATATATGAATATATATTATATTAACCAATAGGGGAAAACATTGTTTTTAATGTTAAATGGAAATTTGAAAAATACAATACAATAATATCTCTGTTGCTGTCGCAACAACTGCAATTATATTTCGAAAACGGTCAGCACACACACACACATCATTATGTGTTTTGTGAATTATTTTTGTTCGTTTTTAATTGTGTTGTGTTATTTATTTATTTATTTATTGGTGTAAACGCCCAGGTGGGCTCAAGTACAATGACAATAAGATTTATAAAAATAACATTGGTAGAATAAAGATACAAGTACAATAGTAGTATGAATTAAGTACATAAAATAAAATTACAAAATAATAGAACTAATTTTAGTGATATAACAAGCTGCTAAAAACTGTGTTTTAAAGAATATAAATTATTCATAATCAACGGATCAAGATTTAAATTATTGCACTCTCTGGCTATTCGATCAATAGGGTTATTAGTGCCGTAAGATGTTCGATGAAAAGGGATTTCAGGGATTTCAAATGTGGGACAAGAACGTGAATGAAATTTAGGTATATGGAAGTTTATAGGCTGTAAAAGTTCTGGGCAAGATATAACACCATTTATTAATTTAAATAGAAAGCAGATGTCTGTATATTTCCGTCTATTAACAAGGGGATCTAATTTGAGGGAATCCTGTATAGAATTAAGGGATATTGACTCAGATGGATGATTAATGGATTGTATACATCTCTTATATGCGATTAAACGTAAAAATCTTCTTTGTATACGCTCAAGCGATTCCATCAAACCGACTTGTGAGAGGTTCCAAATAATTGAACAGTAGTCCAACGCAGGTCTAACTAAAGAAACATACAAAGTTTTTAGACACTGTTCGTTCCTAAACTCTTTTGTATTCCCAATTAAGGAGCCAAGAGTTCTTAAGGACTTCGTACAGATATGATCGACATGTGAATTGAATGATAGATCGGTTTTAAAAACTACCTCAAGATCTTTATGGATACTAATATCCTCAATTTAATTTTCAAAGAGATGATAGACATTACTTAATTTGGTTCTTGAACGGGAAAAAGACATTTTGAAACACTTAGTGGTGTTCAGTTTTAACCCATTTAATTGACACCAATCACAAACTCTGTTCAGGTCATCTTGAATTTTATAATGATCATAAATTGTGACGACATTTGCATAAATCTTGAGATCATCAGCAAACAGTTGGCATTTACAGTATTTGAAACAAGCACCTATGTCCAGAATAAATAATGCAAATAGCAGTGGTGATAAATGCCCCCATTGGGGAACACCAGATAGTACTGGTATTTGATTTGATAGAAAACCATTTATTTTCACCTGTTGAACCCTATTAACGAATTAAGAACTAATCCAAGTTAACAAATGATCGGATAAGCCGTATGTCTTTAATTTTGCAGATAGCACTGAATGGTTAACTGAATCGAAAGCCTTGCTGAAATCTGTATAAATAACGTCCGTCTGAATTCCGGATTCCATAGAATTTGCCAAGAAATTATAAAACAGAGAAGATTAGTTTCCATAGAACGCCCTTTCCTAAATCCATGTTGGTTATTACCTAAGATGGTTTTAAAAGAAAATATTAATGCTTTTGTCACTAGTTTATCTAACAATTTTGGTAAAGTTGATTGTTTTGCAATCAGTCTGTAATTAGCTATTAAAATTTTGTTACCAGACTTATAAATGGGTGTAATAAAACTGGTTTTCCACTGGGAGGGGATAGAGCCAACAATTAATGAACGATTAAATAATATACATAAGGGAACAGATAGCGAAAAGATACAAGACAGTAACATAATATTAGGAATACCATCTGGACCAGGTCATGGATTTAAATCTAAAAAATTAATGGCTTCAAAGATCTTGCTAACAGAGAATGAAATATATGGTTGTACCTGGTATATATCTGCGTAGTTTTTTGAGTATCCAAGACATTCACCAATATTCAATTTGTTGGTAGAATAAACCGAACTGAAAAATTCTTTAAAAAGATTAGCGACCTCAGGGCCACCTGTTGATGACTTCTCCTCTAGCATCATAGTTTGTGGTATGCAATCATTAGTTTTTAATCCATTGATGTATTGCCAGAAGAATTTTGGATCAGAGGTAAGGTTAGATTGGATTTTTTGTAAATAGCGCAAGTTACACAATTTAGATTCCCGTTTGCATAAACTATGTAATCGCGAAAATTCATTGTAGATGTGAGGATCTTTTGTAACTTTAAACTCTTTATGTAATCATTTTTTATTGTATATTAAAGATTTTAGATTCCTACTATACCATTGAGGGTACTGGTTTTTATGTTTATACATTTTGGGAATAAACGAGTTCGAGTTAATTGCATCATGAATAACTGAATAGAAATTAGATATGGTGACAGAAAAGTCTAACGAATCACTTAATAAAGAATCCCAGTTAATATTATTTAAGTAAGCATTCATCGACTCATAATTACCATGTCGGAAATTAATCTCTGGGAACGGGAATGGTGTTTTAAGAGTGGAAGCAAAATTTGGACCATTTATCTGAAGTGGAGGATGGGCAACGTCAACAGAAATTAATGGAAACGAACACTTTGAAACTTCTAAATTATTGTTATCGGATATTACTAAGTCTAGTATATTATTTCTATAATTTTGTATAAAATTGTGTTGGAAAAACTGCTCAAACGCAATAGTCTCAGCAAGGACATTTGATTTATCAGTGGCACGACCATATAATATAGCGTGATGTTTATTAAACCAGTTTATCCCAGGTAAATTAAAATCACCAACTATTATAAAAGTATAGTCAGAGAAGATTAACCTTAGGTTATCTATCTCGGCACATTGACATTTATATACATCAACAGAACTATTAGGAGGGATATAAATAGCCACAATAATGATTTTATAATTACTTGAAATTAATGAAACAGCTAAGCATTATAGTGAAACATTAGATAAGGTAAGAACATTAGGACAAAAACGATTATGAATAGCGATAAGAACACCACCTCCTTTAGAACGGTCACTATTCAAATCATTGCGATCATTACGAAACACAGAATAGTCAATCATACCAAGTTCATTACTATCGATATTATTTGTTAACCACGTGTCAGTTAAAATAAACTAATCGTAATGGTTTAAGGAAGCAAGGTTAATACGAACTGTAGATAATTTTGATTTTAGACCGCGGACATTTTGATAATAGCCAGATAACGTGTTACAAATATTTCTTAACTTATGGTTAAAATTTACATAGAATAGATGATTTATATTACATGACGATTGAATGAGGGGTGTACCTGAGCCACAGATCAGTTTTTTTAAGCCAACGTAAGTGAAACGCGAACATATTTTATGAACCAAATCCCATTATTCAAACTATTCCTTCTATCCCGTTCTTTTTTTAGGTCTAATAGGTTGGACCTTTGTAGAACAGTTAAATCAGTTGTAATCCAAATGTTTTTCCAAAAATGGTTAGTTGATAGTATTTTCTTAGATTTTAAGACTGCAAAGACCGACTGGGGACACTCAAATTCAATTCTAATAGGTCTCGGTTTATTCGACTGTTTTACAAGACGAACAGCTGAAGTGATAGGAACATCAATATGTAACGATTTTATAAGATCATTAGCAAGCTTCGTCACGTCATCTTGAGATTCAACAACATTAAATTGTAATATATTACGGGACTTATTTTCTCTTTCCTGTATTTCTTTAACAAAATCAAACCCAGGAATGTTATTAGCAGTGTTAGATGAACAAGTATGGTCTAGAGAATTTGTTTTCAGTTTTTCGATGTCTCTTTTTAATTCCGCATTTTCGTTTTTTAATGAAATAATTTCGGTTGAGAGAGTATCCATTATATTTAAAATGGCTGTTGACGTATTTTCTTGGGTCAACAGTTTAGAGTTGATCGATTGAATGTCATTACGCATTATTTTGAGGGTATTCATAATATCGGCAAAAGAAACATAATTATTGTTTGTTTGTTATTTATTTATTTTATTTATTTCAATTTTATCTATATTATATTGTTGCGCCAAACAGGCAATTATTTGAATTTTACTACTTATTTTTGTGTTGCTGTAAGTTTTATATATAACGTTTTACCATTTTGTTACCAGCAATACATTAAATATTTAGTTACCATTTTTAGTTGTTTCTTGTGTATTATTTTATTCTAGTTCTTAAGTACACACACGACATTTATACACACATACACCTTACACATAATTTTCTCATAACATGCATACGTAGTTCGACAGTATTTGCTCGACAATCCCGGCCACTGCTGTTCGAACTACTTTCCAAGCACTACGCACCGCTGATCGGTAGATGTCCGCGGATCGCGTTTTACTATTTACGCTCTCGGCCCGTCCACTCTCGGTGGTATGGCTTTCAGAGGCAATTCAGAAAAAATTGGATTTCTGAACAATGGAAATTGTTTAATGTCGTTGGAACCTATTTCAAAATTCGACCCATTCTTAGCTTCACACTTTGAAAAATTTGGTAATAAAGGTAAAGGATCTACATCCTATTTATCATTTCAAACATATGAGCAGATAATAGCTTTAATGTCAGATACAGTTCTACAAACTATTGTTAAAGAAATCCAAATAGCAAAATATTTTTCTATAATAGTTGACTCAACTCCGGATGTATCACATGTTCATCAGCTGTCATTTGTTATTCGATATGTAGACGGTAAAGGATTTCCACAGGAGCGCTTTCTTGGTTTTTTAGGTAATACTGGTCATAAGTCTGAACAACTGTGTGATGCAGTGTTGAGTACTTTATTTTTGTATCAATTAAATACAGATAATTTGAGGGGACAATCGTACGATAATGCTAGTAATATGTCATGGGCATATTCTGGCTTACAAACGAGAATAAAAAAAATATGTCAATTTGCTGAATATGCTCCATGCACTGCACATTCGCTTAATTTAATAGGAACTTCTACAGCAAGCAGTTGTCTTAAAGCCTGTAATTTACTTAGAAAATTAAATTCCCTTCAATCTGCTTTTTTGGTTATTTTCTGGAGTAATATTCTCGAACGATTTAATATGATAAGTAAAAAGCTCCAGTCTATCAATATTGATATAATTACTGTTGTTGAACTTTACAAATCTCTGATTCATTACTTAATAGCAATTCGAAACGGAAAATCATTTGAAAAGTATGAAGATCTTGTAAAAAAAAACTCTCATATCAGTATGTATGATGAATCTGAAAGTCGAAAGAAAAAAAGAAAGTTGCATAGTGATGAGACTAATTCCAATATCACGACTTTTACAAAGCAAGAAGATTTATACATCAACATTTATATAGTTGTTATTGATACATTATTGCTTGAATTAAAAATAAGAAAATCGGCCTATGATATTATATTGAAAAAATTCTCTTTTTTTTTAATATCGAACAATTATCTTCAGTAGAACTTCAGAAAAGTGTGGAAATACTACAAAAATCTTATCCAAAAAATTTGAATATAAGTTTTATTAATGAAGTTATTTAATTTCAAGGACACTTAAAAAATGTTGCAATTGATGCTCCTAAAACTATAAATGAAATGTTGCAATTTTTAAAATGCAAAGATTTAATTACTGTGTATCCGTATATTGAAATAACGTTGCGAATATTTTTTTCAATACCAGTAACTAATTGTACATCGGAACATTCTTTCTCGGTTTTGAAACTAATCAAAAGTTACTTGACATCTTCAATGACCCAAGACAGGTGTTCCGCATTGGCAATTTTATGTATTGAATCAGACATAACAATTACACTGGAGTTTGATGAAGTTATCAATAATTTTGTTAACTTCAGGAGCAGAAAAAAAATGTTTTAAAAAATAGGTACCGTTTTTAATTTTTTTTAAATATTCATATAAAAAGTTATTTTACACAATTTAAAATTTTTAAAATTTAAAAATATTTATAGCCCTTAATTTGAAATTTGTTTGTTTTTTGTATAAGTGGCTCATTTTTGTTGCCCCAGGGAGTCAAAATTCTGTATACGGCCCTGAGTATAGATATATTTTATTCTAAAAAAATGTCATATGTAATATTTATTTAATTAAGTTAATCTCAAATATTTTATTTATGCTGAAAATGGGGATGTTAATTAAATTTATTATATTAGTTGTTGAATTCAATACTCATGACATTAGTTCTTATATATCAATAGTACACACCTTGACCGATGAAATAGAATTAATAATATTAGAATTTGGAAACATGTTTTAAACATCCCAAATTCCTAACCCTGCAATTTAGTCTTATGTATAATACATGTCTGCGTATTATAATACATCAGATAGGTTTTTTTTTTAATTTTATTATCAAATAAAGCAATCTAATGCATTAACCAGTGAAATAAAAGAAGTAGTTGATGAGCCTGATCTTCTTCATTCAATTTCCTCAGAAAATAATAGTAACCAAATATTTCATGTAATATTTTAGTAGTGTAGATAATATTTATATTATATTTCTTGTATATTTCAAGTTATTAATGAAGTTTTGACTAATGATTTCACTGTTGAAAATGATTGTAATCAACATGACATTGGGCATTATATAAAAAATAATTTTTTAGTAAATAGTTTTAATTTAATAATATTTCAAACGTATGTAGCTCAAGGACAGTTTATAAATAAGCCTTTTCAACGTTATCAAAAGTTTTTAGAAAAAGCAAACAACCATTCAAAAACTCAATGGCATATTGAATCTTCTATACGTTTCAATGATTTTATTAATATAATGAGTAAAAATTCTAGTGTACATCAGATGATAAATACAAACTACAAAAATAACATTGATGCAAATAGAAAGAAATTAATACCTATATTATCATCACTATATTTTTGTGTTACATAATTTACCAATAAAGGGAAAGACGGATGATTCAGCTGTTTTTAATAAGTTATTAGAATTCAGAATTAATGCCGGAAATAATATTTTAAAAGATCATTTGAAAAATGCCCTTAAAAATTTAACTTATATTTCTCACCGTACTCAAAATGAGATGTTAGAATCTATGTCTACAATATTAAAACCGGTTATAACACAAGAAATTAATGAAGCTTCTTATTTTTTCATTATTGCTGATGAAACAACAGACATGTGGTATTGAACAGTTATCCATTTGTATACGATTTTTAAAAGATAAAAATTTGCATGAAGAATTTATTGGGTTTTATACTTTAAAAAAATTTGATGCCGAGTTCATTTCTAAAACAATATTAGAAGCATGTAGTCATATGAAATTAGATTTAAACAAATGTGTGGGTTAAGGCTATGATGGGTGTGCCACTATGGCTGGATGGATAAATGGAGTACAAAAGAGAATTAAGAATATATATTCTAGAGCCCATTTTTTTCATTGCGCTAGTCATCGCCTTAATTTAGTAATCAATGAGGAGTTATGTTTATTACGTAGATTGTGGATATAATAATGTAAATATGCAGCTGTATAAATATATAACATGCATTTCGTTTGCACCTACTGAGCTGATTTTCTGCGGGCGTCTTTGTTTCATGTGACTGCAACTTTTATATAACCTAGAAAATGAGGGAACGGAAAATGTTGAATATCCATGATTTTTAACTTTTTAAATTTGTAAGTTACATTTTATTTACATCAAAACATATTTACGATTTAAATCTTCATAAATCAGGGAACGATTGAATTACATGCTGAATATTATCCTTTTTTTTTTTAAAGACCGGAAATATATCTGCCACCAAGAGCTTAATATTACGCATTAATATCATCTTCTTATTCTTCTTTTTCTTCAGCTTTTTATAATCCATTAAGGCCCATCACTGGTAACTGCTCTAATATCATCTTAATAGTATTAATTATTTTAAAAATGATATTTCAAAAAATGTTGGTCAAACTATTCTCGCTAAACAATACCCTATTGATTTCTAATATTATAATGGTATTTACTACATTTTGTTGAATTTATGAAAATACTATTTTCGGGTTCTATGTTTTAAAACCTTAATAAAATAACAATCATAATTTATACTATTATACAAATTAATTAAATTTAGTTCACTCATTTTGAATTCCCGATAATATTACATTATTAGGTATATTATATTGTTTTCCTAATATTAATTTATGTATTAATATGTTTTTAACTGTAATTAGTATTTATTCCCAAATATACATATGTATTACATGCTTCTGTTATAAATAAAATTCTGTCTCTAATAAAAAAAAAATTATTAGTTTACGATATATTCGGTACAAATTACTGCAGTTATGATTGGCTGTATGTAAACTGCAGCAAAAAAAATTTTAAATTATACAAGTTGCGGCAATTTATTTTATATACCTACAATATTATTTACTATGTAGTATTTAATGCGTACCTATGTAACATATACCCATGTACGTATATCGTTTAAATAATTATATTATTTAAAGTCTTGTATGCTCCCATGTTTTATTACCACTTTTTTTTTAATTCATATTTAAAATTGTTTTCCATTCTGGTTAACGATGTTGTAAATTCAATCACGTTGAATTAAATATTAAACTTTTAAGTACTTCTACATCTAATAACAGTAAGTAGGTACTAACTAGTATTATCAAAAGTAAAGGAACCAATATTTAGTATATTTCATTAAAACTTAAAAATACATTTGGATTTACTTTACCATTTTGTACACAAGATGCTACATAATATATTTAATTAAACGATATACATACATGAATATACATAGATACAAATTATATATTATATAATAGATAATATCGTAGGTATATAAAATTAATTGCCGTATAATTTTTAGTTTTGCTTATCGGATTTGTTGCAGATTGTGTATTATTAAATTTTTTCTTGTTGCAATTTACATATCGACTTTTGGAAAAATGTTAATTTTGTCGCAGTTTACCATATCCAAAATTTCTCCAGTCATGATATACGAAAATATGTTTATAACAAATTGCACATCAAGCAAAAATCAAAAGCTTATAATAAAATGTTTACCTTCAGCTTCATAGTTTTTTTTTTTTACAAAATATAATATGAGAATAAGTTACATCCATTATTTTAATAAACCTCACACTATACTATAGTTTTACTTCTTAAATGCTTATAGGTCCGTTGTACAAATTGAATTATATGATTGAATTAATAATATTTTTAGTATTATTCATTGCTTAATTTTATTCACATAAATACAGCATTTTAATAGTATATAGTCCACTTAAATCGTATTCAAAGTAATTTAATTACTTAAATATTGTCATTTAAAATGACAAAATAACAGCAAAAACAAAAATTTCATTTTATAATTAGTTTTAATTTTTTCACTTAGAAAATAATAAAAACTAAAAGATTTTGGAGAGTGAAAAGGTAAACAGTGAAAACGCACACCATTGCTCGTGGATGGAAATTATCTTTAATCCACAAGAGGTTTTCAATTTATTATTCATTTTTTAACGTATGTACCGATGTTAAGTTAGTTCATAGAAACTCATATATACAATGTAATACATATTATGTATATATATATATATATATATATATATTGTAAATGGGTAACATCAATACATTTGTGAATGTATATTTTAATACATGAGAAGTAATTGTGTACATTTATATTAAAATTTTTCGATATACATATATGTGTGTGTGTACAAACTTATTTTACACAATATTCAACGCGATAACACAGCGATATGTCTTTTTACATACCTCTAAGGAATAGAAGTAAAATAGCTAGAAAAACGAAATCACAATTATGTTAATTAGATAATGTTTGACCGAATTTTCGATTTCATAAGACAACTGTATGCGACTACGACGTGTCGGTCACCTGACCCGACCAGAAGGAGATCGCAAATGCGACCTAATATATCCGGTTCGGTAGTCAATTTCCACTTTCGGTGGGTTGGGCGGTAGTCCTCTGTTTTTCCGGCTCCACCTAACACGTCAACAGACATAAACATATATTTCCCGTGACACAAATTAACAATATTTTTACGTTCTTCTAATTACATTTTCAATCGATCTTTTGCACTCGCACCAGTGAGATCTAAACAATCTTTGGTTTTATATTTTATTTTTTTTTTTTACATTTATTTTACATCACCAAAAACCGCATGCAATTACCGTTCTAAATCGCCATGCAAAGTGTAACGCCCACATAGGGTACAAAAAGAAGAGGTTGTGCTCAACAGGATACAATCATAATATTGAAGTATATTATAATCGTTATCATGTTCACGTCGTATGAATTTTGTTCTTCACATATTTTTGTTATTATTTTTATTAGATATTAAATATGATACGAGTATTGTTATACGCACACGCACACAAAACATTACTCTGATCTCAACGTAATGTAATACATTAATAAATAATAAATCAAATCAAATACGAAGGTTTTTTTACACTGTTAAAGCCAACAACCACTTCTTTTTATTATCATTATCCTACTACTGCAGCATCTATCACAAGGCCTTCCCCAAGCTACAATTCATGTTATTATTATATTATATATATATATATGTATATATATAGATGTATTGATTCACTCTCAACAATTTCCACAAAAAAATTCATGCTTTTTTTTTTGGTTCACGCTACACTCACCTAGCGCTATGACTCAGTAGTATAATATTCCTGAAAATAATTGTTAAAAACATAATAGGTGAGTGTTTCGTCCAGTTCATAGTTAAATATGCCTAAACCGCTCACATTGAATGTTATTTTATGTGCAATTTACCTGAGTAATCGAAAAATGTATTCGGGCCAGTTGTTAGGAAACATGACCAATAAGAAACCAATTGATATTAATATGATGCCTGCAAGTTTCATACCATAAAACTGCACATCATGTATGGTTATGTCAATCGCTGAAATAAAACAAAATGTACAAATGGGTATATAAATGTGTATATCAAAAAAAAAAAAAAATTATCACACTTTATCTACAATTTAATACTTATTGTAATATTCATTAATAACATTACTTTTAGTTAAATACGATAGTCCGTCTTTCTTGCCACAGACACGTTTAATTTTAATAACGTAAATATAAACACACTTGCCTAATAACGCAATATATAAGAGTATAAAATTATTTATTTTATTGATTTAAATTAAAAAGATTATTTGCATTTTTCTTGTTTTTGTTTAATTTATGAATAAATTAAATACAAACAAATATAACTCCTCGTTCATATTAAAATATTAGTAATTCTAAATACAAAATACAATTTTTTTTTGTAATTTTTATTTTTGAAATATATTTCTTAATTTTTATTACATATTGCATTTATTAAAGATTAAAGTGCAAATTTCAGAGTGTATTATCCTGTTTTTAATTTCTGAAATTAATAATTAATAATATTTGAATCTACAATTTAGGTTCTGTACAATTTTATGCTTTATGCTATATATTTTGAATTAAATAAAAAAAAACCTAAAACTACTCTATTTGGCAATATTCAACCATCTTGTGGCACGTTAAGTATGTCATTAATCATAATCAAATTTAACTCACATACATTTTTAATAATAATTAAAACTAGAGGGGTGAGAAATTAAAAATATTTTATTTCCCTCTTCCTATAATTAAGGGCATCTACATTGTATTATTATTGAAACTATTGAGTTACCATACTCATATTAACATTGTATATATATATCAGGGGTGGCTCCAAGGCCTTGATTAGGGGAGGGCCAAGTTATAATTTTACAAAATCTTATAAAAAAAAAAACAACAATTTTTAAAACAGAAATTCAAATCATCTATTTTTAAAATTAGCAAAAATATCAATAATATAATCTATTTGATCTAGAATATCTACTTTATGGTATACACTAATTAGATATAATGATGATAGTCTATCTTCAGTCATCATTGAACGAAGCTAGGTTTTTAGTCTCCGAAGTGTAGAGAAACTCCTTTTTTTAACCACCATACCTCTATGGCTCTATCTACATACTTGTGCATGTCGTATGATGTCACATTTTTCGTTATTAATATACATATATATATATATTATAAATACGGTACGGGCTTGATAGGGGGCCACGGTCCCTAGGCCCCCTGGAGCTGCCCTTATATATATATATATATATATATAATTATTTAATTTTCTTACGTTTACCCAAATCTTGCAATTAAAAATCCGTAAAAAAGTTAATTTTTTAAAATAAATGAAATATTTGATATTTTTTCCTTTATTTAGATAAAATAATAGATGTATGAAAAACTATAGATATGATTTTCATTAAAAATATAAATATCTATACTTTAATTAATGTACATTTTTACGATAAGTTCAATAATTTATTGATTAAAAAAACGACAAACCAACCCTACTTCGCAATTTTTCAACCCTCAGACGGCACGTGAATGGGGTTAGTAATCATCTGGGCTAGGATTTGTATACAATAAAAAATTGTAAAATATGCAAAAATATGTATTTAAATTTTTATAAGATAAGCACAAAAATATAGTTACAAAAAAAATATGTATTTATTTATTTAAATACATCAGTGGATGGCTGTTTGTCTTAATAAAATATAATTGAGAAATAAAATAATTTAGAAAAAAAATTTATAATTCACATTCACTACGGGTGTTACATACTACGATCACATATTTTTTTAACCTAACCTAACCCACCTTTAGAATCGAGATTACAACACAGTATCCAACTTTAAATGATGGTATTTTCATTTTACTATCTTATAGTATAATGAAATAATGAATAATTTTAAGTAAATATGAAAATCAAAATTATTTTACTTGAAACATTTTTTCGACTTGCTTTTCTATTCCTATAGCTCCTAAATAACGTGCTTCGTTAATTTGTATATTCTCCTCACATAAATTACATAAAATTGCTTTGCCGGAGTCCGTTTCCATACAATATTCTATTCCGTAAACATTATATTGAACAGTTATTTTTTCGATCTCACTTTGATTTCTTCTTTGTAGATTTCTTCTAAGTCTTCTTCCGTTACCAATTTTTGTAAAATTTCTACTGGTAAATTGGATGTAGCTAATCCAACTTTCGGATCATTCCCAAATAAAACCTTTTACGGTAACCTACCAATCACATGATGATGAGAACTATATTTTTGAAATTGAATAAATTGTAGTCCAATTAACCATTTCTTTGTTTTGTTATCTTTCATCCAAGCTCTTAACATATTTTCTATGTTCTGGTTGCTTCTCTCAATACTTCCCTGGCTCTGCAGGTGTCTGAGTCGACCATGAATAATAACGCAATCTGGCCAAAATTCTTTCAGTTCAGAATTGATAAATTTCCTACCGTTATCGCTCTGCAGTATTTTTGGTGCGCCAAACGTAAGAAAAATTGTTAATAAATTATTAGCTACTTCAGAATTTAGTACTATGATCTTGATAATTTAGTATCCATTTAAATTTTCCATCAGGAACTGACTGAAAATCTACCAGATCTACTTATCCTCTTTCATTCAAATCTTTACTGATAATTGGTTTAATGACTAACTTATGGTTCATGTTTTTTTACAATTACGTATCGCACATGTTGATTATTTAATTTGACTTTTATTAAATTTTATATCATTGAATTTATTTCGTCGTTGCTGCGTGGTTTTTTGTCAGGTTTATCATTATATATAAATCGAGTTTCGTATAAAACTCATTTTTTTCGTCAAACAACATTATTTTATTTATTTACTAACGAAGTATATAAAAAGAAAAAATAATATGCACTATTTTACTATTTATATACACTTTGCAAATACTAAACACACACGTATTGAACGATCGTAGCAAAATGCATTAGTGGGTCGAATTTTCGACAATTATCGACCGATAATAGTCAAATTTTCGACTATTATCGGTCGATAATAATGCTTATAAAATAGATAATATCTAAATACAATATTGTGACTATCGTTTATGATAAAACAAATAATAATTATTGTTACTCCAAGCAAACAGCTATGTATGGACATCCAAATAATGGTAAACATACTAGATTTATTAAAGTACCTATTTGTAAAACATTTTCTTAAAAATAATTGTAATATATAATAATAATATATTATAATAGATAGAAATTAAAGTTTTTTTTTTTTAATTTTTACCATATGGACATCCAAATGACAGAACAAGTTCCGTCGATGATGTTTAGGTATCCATTTAATGAAATATCCATATTATGTAACAACGTGAAGTGGAGAAATCGCAGTTCCATATCGCGAAATGGATGTAAACGTTGTCGACTTCGCGAAACGTACAATAACGCGATATGGATGCGACATATACATATATTATTATACGTTAGAAAGGTACATCATAATAACAAAAAAAATAATTCAAGTTGAACTTATTTTTAGTGTTCATCCGCAATCACCAAGCTTGGAAAAAGATTTTAGATTATTGATTTTTTCTTGATAACGTTTTCATAAACTTTATATGATAATGAATAAAATAATTGTAAGTAAATCTATGCTCATTGCGATTTATAAGCATTCAATTTTAGTCTATAAAATTATAACTAATAGGTAGTACAATTATTATTTTATTTAAATTTATTTCGTTTAAGAAAATATAAATAACTGTATACAAAACACATCAAACTTCGTGCGATTACTCATACAAAACACGAGTTTCAAGTACAATCGAAAATTTACCTGCAGACACAGGAACCGCAGTGATTAATCCAAACGTAATGAATATGTCATATGTAAATGCGACGCTCAAATTTCCCAGTAGATTGGCGACTGAAAATTACAATAATTACATTATATACAACATATTTCCAGATGGATTTTTTTTTTTGTTATTTTCTTACCTAATGATAGTGTGCTGGCCGAGAGCAGTATCATCCATGGTAAACGGTCCCAATGGAGTATTTCGATTTCGGAGAAATATAATACCAAACATACGGGCCAAAGTAGAGCAGCATTCAATAAGCCTATTAGGGAAAAAAATAAAGAAACTTGACCATACGTAGCATCACCGATCATTTTTTTGAACATAACCTGTAGATTATAGAACACAAAATTAGTTTTTAATATCATTAAATATTTTCGTTAGAAGCTTAATAGTTTTGCCTATATTACCAAATTTAAATTGATTATCAACTACACTTATTAACGATGTTGCTTGAAACATTATCGTTATTTAATTTTATTTAAAACGAGCACTGCTCTTTTTTTTGAAAAAATTTAAATATAGAATTTTGAAGACAATATTCTGGAATCTTATTTTACGTATCATAATATCATTATTGGATACATTTTATTTGAATAATAAGACTTGAATAAATTGCATGTATGTTCTAATTAGGACAGTCTAAAATGTTATGAGAAAAAACGTAAAAAACAATAACAAACAGCAAACGGACATGTCCTACGGTATTCAATAATACGTGTCGTCGCATTCATTAGATCGCAATTTGTACACTTAATTTGGATAGTAAAAAATCTGATACAATAAAATTTTTATGTCAAACAATCGATTTGTTTGATCAAAATTTAAAAATGAAAAACAAAAATCTGCTGTTCTACTCGTAAGACTTACTTTGTATACAGCCGACCCAGCGGCAGCCAATGCCGCTAATAAGACTCCGGTCATTGTTTTCTTTTTGTTCGTGATCCCGGCGTCCATGTAAGCGAGCAAAGCAACGCCCGTGCTGCACAGAATAACGGCCACGATCTGTAAACGGTTATTATTGAAAATGGCACTGGCTGCGATCGATATGGATCCGCCTTCGTGGTTTCGCAAGTTAGGTTATACATAAAAAACAAAGCATTCTGCATTCAAAAAGCATTTTTAAATACTTCACCGTCGATATATGAACATATATAAATAACGGACATGCACCTTTTCACAAGCAAATTGTCACATTGAAAAATAAAAGTACATAAATAAAATGAAATAATGAAACCAAATATAATTTTATGTTAAAATATATTATTATAATGTAGAAATAAAACGTCAAATTATAAAAATAAAAGTAAATATAGTATAGAACATACACACGCACACACATATCGTACAACAATACGGTTATATTTGTATAGTATACAATCCACAATAATTGTGAATTCGTTTTTAACCGAACATAGAAGCAGCGTATTATAAACAATTAACACAATAATAATAATGTATAACATAATATTGTATACATGGTTGTTACCACGAACCGTACTCACCCGGACTCCGACGAATTGATCGTGTAGTATGACCCAGGACAGTAGGTACACGCAACACACGTTAATGGCAAACAGGGCCAAAGCGTCAGTGGCCACGAGAATGCTGAGCGCGTGTATGTATAAGTAATTAGTGAACACCCAGAGCATGCAAAACATGCAGCACCGGGTCAGAAAGTGTGCGGCTGTGAACCCACGGTCCCGAAAATTGCGCACGCTCTCTCCAAGTATGTCCGTGGGCGTCTGATAATTGGGGCTGCCCAGCTGACAAAAAAAGTACAACGGGAAAAACAACACCGTCCAGTTTGTGCAGAACCATGTGGTGAAAAAAGGCGCGTTATACGTCATCAGCTATATAAAACATTTCTCAAGATGAAATACGTCGCTATGATAAGTTTTCTATATACCTCGCATTCGATAACGATTTCGGAAAATAATAGAAATTAAAGTTTTTTTCTCGCCCTTCTTTCCTTGTATATACCTTCAAAAAAGTAGGATAATTTGAAATAAACTTCTCACAGTTAAATTTATTTGCATAATTTTATTATTAAAAGCAGAATCTACATTATATGGCATTTAGAGTCTCAAAGCTAAAAATATTATGTCCTGATTTCAGTAAAATTGTGTTAATTTGTACATATTCATTCCCAAAACTAGTGCACATTCACAAACTTATATCAAGAATTAGTAAACCTATGACATTCTTATGGATTCTCTTCCATATTAGGATAACTAGCAACGGGAAAGCAGATATAATATGGTCAACGAAGCTATCTTAGCTATCTTAGCTCTCAATATTGTTGAAACTAAAATTAATAATTTTTTTTTATTTATATATAATATATATACAAAGCGTGAGTTGAAAGAAGGAGTCCATTGACACCACTTAAAAAAAAAAAAAAAAAATAGAGAGAAATAAATAAGAGTGGGGGGTATAGTCTAGGGTGAGTTATAGAAGATCTAGCCCAGAATGAAAATTAGTAAAAATATTAGGTAAATTAATTTCTCTCTGACAATTTAAAAATGTCGAACTAAATACCAAAAATCAATTTTTTCCATTATAATGAAAATAAAAGAAGTAAGCATAACCATAGCATGAGTAGGACACACCTATCTAACACATTTATGTCTTATCAAAAAAGAATTGTGTACTAGGTATCTATGACTTACAGTATAAAACATAATGATTAACCTAACCTAAATACACCAAAACCCAGACTCATTATACCAAGTCCTCAACAAGAAAAATAAAACTGACATTTTTTAGTTGTTCCAAAATATAAATCTAAGTCAAGTTGTTGTTAAAACCTTAATTATTTAAAAAAAAATTCTTGAATTTATACGTTGACATTATGTATACCTCTTTTCAATACCTACTAAATCCAAATCGTAGAGTTCTTAAAACCACAACCTAACCTAACCTAACCTAACCTATGGCTACTGTAAAAATGATAGAAAAGATAACGGACAATCCAATTTTTGTTGACAACTTATTGATGCAAGATACGCATTTCCATTTTATAAATCTATATACGTTAAAATTTAAATAAAACAGTTCTTATATAAATATTAATTTTAAAACATAATATTTTCAAATTTAGGGCTCTTAATGAAATATATTATATATAATGTCGATTCTGTTTTCATTAAAAAAAACTATGTTAATATATTTTTTTTAATGTTCTTAATTATTTAAAACTTTCCCGTTTTCCTGGAAAACCCTGTATTATAATAATATTGCTTCTCAAAAGAGTATTATAATAAATCGTGAACTCGTCATGGAGGTAGAATACTATAGATTATCTAGTGTAAAAAAGAAAAATTCGTTACACGTAGCTACGTCGAATAAAGAGCCTCTGCAGTCATTAGTTATCACAAAGGTTTCCGGGAGACTACTTCTCCGGAATAATAATCACAGTACTAATCACTATAATTTTTCGAATAATCCACTCAGTGAAAATATAATAAAAAAAAAAACCATAATGCGCATTATATCGATTTAGAAAAATGAAGTGATAAAAACGGTTTACGGCCATATTATATACATGGTATGCACACCAATATATAACATTACACAGTACTCTCTCATTTACAACAATGCACATGCGTTTCGTCTAATCGGAAGTGGCATATGAAATGGAAATTTTAGCACGTTTCGATCTGCTCCCCTTATCCAACAATCCACTGAGCTACTGAGACTATATTATTTCGACATCTTGCAAACGTGATTACATTATAGTGTATTACATTATATTTAAATATACGGTACTGCTGTTATACGTCGGAATTACCTCATGGTTTGTAAAATCAATATGTTTACCGTTTGCTGGTGTATAGACGAAAAGTTAAACCCGCTGCCGGTAAGAACCGGATACTTGGTTGGATGATACATGTACAGGTACTTGATGGCGTGTGTGGCTCCCACCCATGACGCAGTCACGAAGAACGTCACACAAAGCCCGTAGTACACCTGTAGACAGACGACATCGTATACATGGCATGAAAAATAATATATAATCGCAATCAATAAATAATCTGCAGTGGCGTGCCTGAAGACCGTCCAAGATGATAGGAGTGATTTATAATTGAATGTACCCGGCACACAAAGTACAATAATGAAAATTTCCACTCTCTTACTCTCAAAACTAGAATATGTGTTTCACTTCAATCTTCAAATACACCACTGATTAGAGCATATTATTCGTGTGCTAATAATTGTAGGCACCTTTCTCGCATGTTTCGAACAACATTTGTTCTTCAGCCTCTTGAATATACCCAACTGCCTTCTCTGGCATTGTTCCACCTGTTCCACATCTTCGGGCTGACATACTGTATCCAAAAAATAATGGTTTATATTTTATTCTTAACAGGGGTCTCGGCTCGAAAAATACTAAATATATCGTTTAAACGAAAATTAATCAAAAAACCTCATTAATTTTTGTTAAGGTACGGTTTCCCTGCAGCGTCTAGACGCGGCGTCTGACGCCAAGACCCTAGATTATGTATTTTGTGTATGACTGGTTTCGCTACTCGCGTTTGACGCGACGCGCCAATCGCTTTGACGCGGCGTCCGGCGTCAATACCGGTCCGGACCAGTGTTGCGTCAAGACGCCTGGAGTCAACTTGTCAACATGTCGATTAAAAACTTTTTATTTTCCCCAACAGAGGACGAAATTTTGATTTCACTAGTGGAAAATAATAAAGTTATCTTCGATAGTGCCCATAAAAAGCACAAAGATAATTTTAAAAGGTTTTCTTTTTTTTGGAATTAAGTTCATAAGTAATTCATTTTCAATTTCTTCATTACGAAGCAACAATTCGCAAATAGTATTATTATTATTAATGATACTGTTCAAAATAAAATGTTGATTCATTTTTAAAAATCAAAAAATCAGATCATAGGTATGTGGAAACTACGTGTGGAAGAGACAACGGTCGCAGTAGTACTAAAAGAATGGGATAAAATAATAAAATTTGCAGCGTCTGACGCTACAGAGAAAATAGGGTAAACGCAGCGTTCAGACGCCGCGTCAAGACGCGTCGTTCTATCGCGTCTAGACGCTGCAGGGAAACCGTACCTTAAATATTCTATAAAAACGATTATTTTTCTCGAACAAAGTGAATTAACTGAAAAGACTAATTAACAATAGAATGGAGCAAATAATCAGTTAAGGATATAAATTAAGAAAATATTAAATCTTAAATCAAATGACTGTACATCTCAAAGTTAGCTTAGGGACTAGAACAGCGGTACACATGAGTCCATTCGCTCACAATCAAACAAACTTTTAAAATATTTAATAATACAGTAGGTTATCGCACCCCCCCCCCCCCATTTTAAGACCTGCATACACTTAAAGATAGATTTTATCGATTTTCTAGTAATTATTAACGGTGCATTTAATGCATTATTATATAATATGTAGTAAATCATTTTTTCTATGAGAAACTACAGCTACCTATATATAAATCCAAGCGATCAAATAGACACAACCAAATATTCAAATTAAAGTCTAGATAATTTCTTGATCGAAATTATCGTTTGTTTGTATATTTTTTAACTATTTTAACCAGGGTTTCAAACCGGTTAAAACCGTTTTTTTTATTATTAATCGGTTTTATTAGAAAATGTGTATGAACGAAAACAAAAATGGAGCCAAAATTACTAATTTTTATAGAACGAAAATGAAATAGTTAACCAGAAAAATATTTT
Organism: Sipha flava; assembly: GCF_003268045.1. Lineage (NCBI taxonomy): Eukaryota > Metazoa > Arthropoda > Insecta > Hemiptera > Aphididae > Sipha > Sipha flava. The sequence continues at coordinate 380,883 of NW_020272890.1, forward strand.
TCGTTCTCGAACGGAAATAAATATATTTTTAATTACAAAAAATAATTAATATTTAATTTTAGTTTATACACATTTTGTTAAATTGGTCAACCTGTTTTGTTTGACAAAAGACAGGTAAAAATTATTAGATAAATATAAAATAATTTGCAAAATAAAAATTGAACAGTTCGTAAGTGGGACTACTAGTTGTAACCCCACACTACTGTAGATAATACGTGAACACGATTAATGACAACCAGAAACCACATTGTTTATTGTTACAATACCATTTTTAATGGACGATGGTATTATCTTAAATTGTATCAAATATTTGTAAATTTGTTCAACATTTTGAATTAATATGGTTCTTCTTTTTTGTCTTATTCGATAATAAATATTACAATTAATGTTGTTCATTATGCATGTTAGTATATTCAAAATTGTAATAAAAACTTAAAAATGTGTATCATATTATTAATATATATATGTATTATATGTGATGGGTCGAACCCTGATTTTTTAAATCGAACCGAACTTGAACCAAACTTTAAATTATTTTTTCAAACTCGAACTGAACCGAACATTCATATTTTCTACCGAACCTATTATGATTTTAAGTCAAACTCGAACTCGAACTCAATATTTTTTATCATGTACATTGTACCTACCTACAAATTAAATCAATCATAATTATTAATTACTATTGTATTTTAAGTTTTCTTAATACCTATTCTACATTTTAACTTTTAAGTCTAAGTAATTGTATCATTTACAATACCTACATTTAAATTTTAGATAATTTCTAATTATTATTATTATTTTTCAAAACCAGTATTGTACTCTCTCGTGTTGTCTTGTAGCTTATTAAATATTCATTGAGTATTGAGTATTGAGTGTAATATGACAATACAATCAGTATATTTTAATAATATATAAAAATAATTATAATAATAACTATAATTCACAAATATAGAATGATTAGTAGAATTTATAATGTAAGACGTAAGTTGTAAGCATGTTTTTATTAAAAGAACAGTCGCGGTATCAGAATATTACCATGGATTTACCCAAAATAGATTTTAACCTCTACAATAAATATGATAAAAACAAAAATAGCTAATTTATGGATGTAGATACACTGCCTCTATTGGCAATAAAGAACTTATTAATGTTTTCATCGGCGAAGGGTGGATGTGTAACATGCGACTGGAAAAATAACATTATTATTATAAATAATACATAACGTGCCCTTTACAGATATCACTTTCTATCGCCAATAGCCTAATTATTTCTAAATAATCATTATCAATTTTTATTTTTCAAAAATAACTTTTGAAGAATAGTACAAATATTTAGTTTTCGAACTATCGTGACCAGCAAGTCTGGTTCGAAAAATATTTTCAATTTCGATTTTCGAACAGTAAAAGATATTTGATAGTTCAGTTCGATTTTTTTTCATACAGAGTTCGAATTTCGAAAAATTCGACCCATCACTAATATATATTTATATATTAATATACGACCTCTGAAGCTAAAAAAAATATATATTATAAATTTATAAATTATGAACTTATTTTAAGAATATCTCACGATAGTTGAATTTCTTAATTAATTATTTCATAATTATGAGAATGAATTGTCTGAGGTATAAAATTGTTATAAAACAATATATTTTTTTTAAAAGAACAAAATTAACTGGTTTTATTACATTTAAAACCGGTTTTAAAAAACTATAAAATATAAGATCAATATTAATTAGTTTTTAAAACCGAATAAAATAGTAGATGAACTAAAATCATTAACCACAAAAAATCATTATGGTTTGAAGCCCTGATTTTAACATATTTATTATAATATATTCGTAAAAAAAATAATTTCTATTTTTCACGAAATATTGTCTAAAATCGTTTAAAATTACTAGTAATATTAATTCCCTCGAAATTATTTTGGACTTAGCTTTGTTCCTTACAAACGATTTTATATTTACAAAGAAAATTTTGCGCTAATCTGTGAAAATAAATTTAGTGATTTTCAAGTCCTGGAATCTACCTTAAGTAAAACCTAATGTTCCTGTATTTGTTGCAAATGAATTACGTCACCGGATTGTCGATAATATTACAATATTAGGTACACTACTGGATATTTATACGTACGAGATTCGCTCCTGGATAATACGTGCGAAAAAGGACCATAGGGCCGGTGGTCCGATGTCAGCACCGCGTTACTCTGTGACAATCTAGGCTTCCGCGGGTTGAATATGGTAGGCACATCATTTTCGACCTTCATCACTCGAGTATCTATAAAAAAATATCCATTACAAGTTATTTTTCATCGTTATCGTATCGTTATTATTGGAAATTTCACCGTTGTGTTTTTGAGTAAAAATTATATTGTGACGTCAAAACATTATACATTATAATAATTTATTCGTTTAGTTGTTTTTTGGATTTATGCTCGTAGAACACGGGACTCTTAGATTTAATCAACATTATTTTACTTTAAACCTACTAAATTGGTCATTTGATATTATATAACTATCAGATCCATGAATTAGTCTCTAAAACGTTTATCCATTCAAGCCGATACAATCGTGATGTGTCAATATGCTCATAATGTTGATACATGAACACTTTGGTATAACCATATTTGCTTATTGTACGAATAAAAAAATCATCATAATTAATTATGAAAAAGAAAAGAAAATATTTTTCACTCTTAAATTCATCAAATACAAAATTTTTTCTTGTTTTTATAAATGTTCATCAGTAAAAATTCAATACGTAGTTGTACTGACATTATAATTACTTGGAATTACTTCTATGACGTGCGAAGACCACCTAAAATATACCTGATATTATTTATAACACAATATAATTGTGTAAATTGGACTAAACTCTATTAATTTTGTAGAAACACGTTTTAACCAAAAGATATATTTATTCTATCAAAAAAAAAAAATATTTTACTTATTTCCCTGTGTTCATTCAAATGTGATTTGTATAAGAACTATTTAAGTACCTACCTACTTACTCGTATCAATTTTAAAAGTTTATTTGGAACCAACCCAAAAATTAGAATCATACATACTACAATATATTTATCAAAATCATATTTACCTCAAGATAAATTTAAAATTACCTATAATCCTTCTCCGAAGAAGACTGTTTCCATAAGGATTTTGCTTTCTTTTAATTGTATTTATTTTCTATCTTCATTTATGAAGGTACTTATTTTAATAGTTGTTTTTAGTGTTTCGTACATAATATTTACCTGAAACAGTTTTAGTTTTGATTAATTTTCTGTAGACTTAGCTAGCATTATCACTAAAATTGGTGAAAAAATAAATATCTATACCTTTACTGTATTTATTTATACAATGATGAGTTAATAAAAAAACATAAACTTATAAATAACTTAACTTTCATTTAAATGCCAAAAAATAATATTATTTTTATTTCACCATTCCTCTATAATTCAAATTATTATTATATTATTTTTATTAGTGACTCAGTCAACCGTTATTATATTATTTATTTGAAAATTGATACAAGATATAGTTGTATAGAAATCTCCTTGTCATCACTTACAATTCAGTAATATTGAAATGTTTAAAATTTATAATTGTTTAAGAGGAATCTCGATTGATTTATTTCATTTTTATTAATTTTTTGCTTGTACCTTAACTGAGCTTGTATTCAGGTTTTAATTGTACAATAGTTCTTATTATAAGCATTAAAATGTATTACATATTTTAAAATTAATACGTTATTTAGCTTTATTTTTATTAAATCACCAAAATAGTTCATTTTTTAAAATATTTTTTATAGGATTTATGCTTGAAATTATTAAAATTTCAATATGAGTATTATTCGTATATTTAGTATTCACTCAAATTATTCAAAAGAAATGCTAATCAATAAAAATATCCTGAATTTTATTATTTATCTATAAAATATAATATTACTCATACATCAGAATAATATGCACATCAATGATCACTTACTTTCTATCAAAAAAATATAACATTCTAAATACTATCATTGTTTTACTTGGATTGTTATAAATCGAACAAATCATACCAGGTTAGCACTTATCCTCAATGATGTAGTTATCTAATCCACTGTTCGTATTTTTTATAAATATATTGTACACATTTTTATTTAAAATTTAAAAAAAGAAAACTAATGACAACAATGCAATTATAATATTTTTCCCCTTTTTCTCTTGAGAAATTCGTATCACCCATCAAAGAATCTATGCATATATAATGTAGATTTATCTGGAGAAAATTATGAATATTTCTCTCTTACCCACTTTCTTTTTTTTACATATTATATAATATATAAATATATTAATTTAATAACAATTTAAGATCTAGGATTAATCGAAAGGTGGAAAAATAAAAATTTGTACCAATTGTATGGAAAACCAACTACACAAAAGTATATAAGAACTAAGAGAATGGAGTAGTTTGGACACATTTGGAGAGCTGTAGATGATATACTAAAAAAGGTCATAACTGCAATAATACAAAAAAAAACGACCACTGGATAGACCATGAACGAGATGGAAGGGTGCTGTGGAGAGGAACATTAAATTGGTGGATATGAATGCGTCGGTTGAATATTCATTCAACAGGAAAAGGTTTAGAGACTTGCTTATGGCAGCTCAGGTCCTTCGAGGACCGTTAAGCTGAAGAAGAACAACAACAATAATTTATTAATATTAAATAAATTTCCATAGATATATATAACTTAAAATAAATATAAAATATTATTGTATTATTATTAGTTTGTTAAATAATATTTTTTAATTTATTGAAACGCTATTTTTTATTGATATTCAACATACTTATTCGATATTAAAATTAAAATTTGCCCTCTCCTACACTTTTTTTATAAAAGTTTTACTGGTATCTACACGCACTGAATAAAATAAATAAGAAAATAGCAGCCGTGCATACAAACATAATAACTAGTAGTGGCATACACAATGAACAGTAAATGTATAATCTTACCTTTAAACTGGTGGTCGATGCAGGAACGATTAAACAATCATATACATTTAACAACATGTCACTGGACTTTATGGATATACCTGATGATATAAAATAACTACTTCACATACACCAAAAGTAAACAATATAAAAAAACGTATAGGTATTTTCACACGATATGCGTATAATATATTATTATTTAAATTAATTGATGACGACAACGATGTTTATAGAAGAAAAAACAAGTTGTGGAGTGGGTAAGGGTTTTATTATTCTTATTATTATTATTTTACTAACACGCGTAATTAAGAAATTTAAGTATATAATGCATTATTGTTTCTACTTTTATATTATATGTGACCCGATAACCCTTTCCGCGTTCGATCCGAGTCCGTGCTGTATACACACTGTACAATAACTGTACCACTCAAGCGCTTTTTTCCTTCTCTCTTCTGCAATTTTTATTTTTGTTCTCATTCTTCTTTCTTCTTCACCACTCCTAGCATGCGACCGCAATTGATTTTTCCACCCGCCGCCATCACACAGGGACCGACCTCTGGTGGCACTAATTGGTCAACAGCGGCGGCAGCGACGGCTTCAATGCGCGTGCCCTTGTACGAAGTTTACGATTATAAACGGTGACTGGCTCCCGTTCGGCTCGGCCACAGTTATATCCCTGCATCACACTATCCGTTATCCGTCCAGCTCATCATACATTTTTACGATTTATGTAGTTACTGTCTTAAGTATATCATTTTTATTATGACGAATTCACGAGGTTCTTTATGAATCGACGAATGTACTGGCCTAACTTAAATGGTATATAAAGAGATTAAATAAATAATCAAATGGATAGTCAAATAGATTTCGAGGGTTCCGGGAATTGAAATGTGGAATTTAGTGATTCTACCTTTATTATAGGTTCTGAAATCAAAATATCACAATATCAAATAAGCCGCATCTAGACTTAAAATACAGGATATTTTTCTTTTACTATCAATATATTGATTTGTGACATTTTTATGTTATGTTTAATCAGTCAGTGTTTGATAATATAAAAAAACAGTGTCGAAAAAAATAAATATTAAAATGTACAGTGTATTGAGATGAATGCACGTATCGTAAAACAAATACGAAATACATAAAAAATATTAATTTTTTACCAAGAACCATAAATGACTATATTATATTAATATTATACTTGTAATGGACATTTTTCGAATTTTAAAAAACTGGTACTCCAAAATAATAATCAAAAGTACATATTTCAAACATTTGTCGTCATACTGAGACACTTAAAATAACTTTTGAAAATACCATATATATAGTATGTATAATACAGAACATAAGGGATTTATATGTCAAACTGTTATGAATTTTGAAATATGTTTCAGAGATTTTTTTTTATTACATTTAAAATAAGCTTAAGTCAAAAATTTGATAAATTTCAATTAAAAAATGAATAAATAATTTTGTTACTATATGAACGTGGAAGTATATTATTTTTTTAAAATTTAAATTGTTACTGATCAATTATAAATTACAAAAAAAACAATTATCAACGGTTCTTAGAAAGCTTAATTTATAACTAAAATAACACTTAAAGGTTAGTTTCCTAATTTTAAAAATTATCTGTATATATAAAACAGTAAGCTGATTGACTGCTATCAACGCACAGCTCAAACCATTGGACGGATCTGGCTGAAATTTGGCATACAGATAGCTATTATGATGTAGACGTGCGCTAAGAAAGGATTTTTCGAAATTTTGAATTTAAAGGGTTGAAATCGGTAAAAGAAAATTTTTACATATAATTTGTATTATTAAACCTAACTAACCTAACCTAAAGGTCCTAAGTCGGCGTTAATGCGTTGTCGGCGGATAGAGCCGCGGTAGCACCGTTGTCGTTTATTGTGATTATCTTACATATTATATTTATAGCTGCGCGTGACGAAAACGTTTGCTTATATAAAATGTATACCCACGTGCTGTAAATTATATGTACTTGGCCGCTTTGTCGTTGTCGTAGCGATAGCCCAGCGTTCGATAAAGGACCAGTAAACGGTTTCTGTATACAAGTGTAATATAAAACAGCTTACTGCCGGATTAGTTTTTTAGATTTTTCCGTGTTCGGTTTTTGTTGTCAGGAGGATTAATTTAACATTGTTTAATTTAATTACCTAAGAAATGGCTAAAGAAAGTCTTTTAGTTAATGGAGAACTTGAACAACATACTGTTGTCCCCATTGTTGGCGATGGTGCCTGTTTATTCCGAGCTCTTTCTTTTTTAATACACGGAACACAAGACAATGCGATGGAGGTGCGATCACTAATTGTTGGACATGTGGTGAATGACTGGACCAAGTTTTCATTTATGTCCCACAATAGAAATGGTGATAATTACTCAACGGCCAATGAATATTATGCTGATATGATAAAAAATGAAACTTATGGTGGGCTTTGTGAGTTTATAGCAACGGGATGTATATTTCCATTTAATTTTAAAGTTTATCGAAATGGTATCTTATACACGGAGTCCGGATCTAATGATTGTTCAGTAAAGCTTTTACGATTTGGACAAGATTTGCCCAATGGATATTTTGATGCTTATCTTCTTACTGCGACAGAAAACAATACTCAAAGTCGTATAGAGAAACTGGTCGATGAACGCGAACATTCACCTATTGCATCTTCAGTACACAGTAACATTTCTGCAAACATTTCACTGTCCCCATCAAGTGAAACAGATCAATCTATTTCGTCCTGTCGAAAACGAAGGGCTAGATTTACTAATTACACAAGAAAAAAACAAATAAAAAAAAGCACAAAAAAAATATAGACAGAATCAAACTGAATCTAGGTATAAGGAAAATACTACTATGCGTCTATGGAAAAGCAAGGTGCATTCAGGTATGGCATATGATCCATATATTGCATATAGAACTGACACCTTTGTAGCTTTGGGTTTTGTGACCTATAAGTGCCAGTGGTGCAACGCTTTGAAGTGGAAAGATGAGACACTTGGTATGTGTTGTACCGGAAAAGTACAATTTGAGAGGTTAAAACAACTACCTGAACCTCTCTACAGTTTGGTTAACGCTCTGCACCCAGATCATGTGCAATTCATTAACAATATTCGAAAATATAACGCCTGTTTTCAGATGACGTCATTTGGTGGTAAACAGGTAACAGCAGACGGTTTCTTACCGACTTTTAATGTAAAAGAACATGTCTACCATTTAATTACCTGAACCCGAACAGGGCGCACAGTACCTTCAAATCTATTTTGTCGGTGAAGACGAACGAGAAGTAAATATTCGGTGTTCTAAATATCCTAACTTAAAACCCAATTTAATCAAACAACTGCAGGATATGCTACATCAAGTGAATCCATATATAAAAGATCTGAAAAGTGCCATCGATAAAATACCTCCTTCAGAGTCATTTCATGTATCAGTGAGATACATCGAGCATACGACGCACTGCAGTATCCTTTAATGTTTTGTTGGGGGGATGATGGGTATGCAATCAATATACCACAACGCGATCCAAAAACCAAGTTACCGCTTAAAAAAACTGTCTCTGCATCAAGTTTTTACTCTTATAGAATAATGGTCAGAGAAGGAGAAGACCACTATTTAGTTAATTATCGTTCTCTTTTCAGTCAATATTTGGTAAATGAATACGCCAAAATTGAAACTGAAAGGCTAAATTACATCAAAAACAACCAAGCCAAATTGCGTGCAGATAGTTATATTGATTTAAAAGATGCGATTGGACGACGAGACATAGAAGCTAATCAGTTAGGCCAAATGGTTATACTCCCGTCAACTTTTACTGGTGGGCCAAGGTACATGCACGAAAGAACACAAGATGCTATGACCTACGTTAGACATTATTGTCGTCCTGACCTTTTTATAACTTTTACATGTAATCCTCGCTGAGACGAGATAAAAGAGCTCTTACTTCCCGGTCAAAGATCATATGATCGACATGATATAATTGCAAGTGTGTTTCGGTTAAAAGTCAAAAAGACTATGAACTTATTGACAAAAGGTAAAATATTCGGAGAAGTGAGATGCTATATGTATTCAACAGAACACCAAACTGTAGAGAGGTTCAGGTAGTTGTAAGCTATAACTTATCGAATAGGTTATGATAATAATCATTATCTTAAAAACTAAATTAATATGTATAAAATATTATTTAAAAAATCTTAATTAATTTAAATTTCAATAGATTTAACAAAATTTAATCTTGGCAGGTTACATACATTTATATACTTAAACCCGGCAACGACAGGTAATTCAGCTAGTATTTTATAAAATGAAAAGTATATAGGTACTATACGTAGTCATGTCACTAAAATACAGAACCGTTGCTAAGTCATTAAGGTCATTTTTTTAATTAGAGTAATATGACCAAAATCGATTTTTGTTTATAACAAATGCGTGTATCGTATAAATTACGTAAGCTTTGCCGTATTTTCGTAATTTTCTATAGTTTTGTGAAAGTCTTTATTAAATTACTAAATATCTTTTCTAAACTTACTAGATGCAATTTTAAAAACATCTGTCTTACCTAAAAACGTAGTGTGCACTATTACCTACAGTGTCCCAAGATAATTAATTTTTTTAGTGATGGACGAGAAAAGAGAATTTCGCTGTCCCATTGCTTTACGCTAATACATCTTAATCAGCTATGAAACAGACTAAAAAAATAAACACATCAACGTAGAACTTTACTCTCTAAGAATTAACCACAAATTATTTTTTACCCGTGGTGCGTCCATAATAATGATTATGACCCAGACATGTGTTAACCTTACATGCCCGGGCCTATCTAATTTTTTTCAACTGTTTAATTTTAATTTTTAATTCAAAACCAGTCGTATTTTACAAATATAATAATACTCCAAGCTAAACATTTATTTATTTGTTTATTTCTATATAGGTATAAATAATTGTTTTATTTATTTATATTCTAATATTTTTTTTTACGATTTTTCCTATATTTTGTTTTTTTGAACAATAATTATTAAAAAAATAACAATGAATACACATTCTCGTTAAAACTTAAAAACGCATGTATCTGTATTATAATGTACGTTTTTGAATATTATTTCTATTAATTTTACTGAATTGGCATTCCGTTACTTCTAATATAATTCCAATTAATGATTATACAATATAAGCTTTATATTCTATAAAAAACAAATTTATAACTAATTTGGCATACATTTCAGAGGTTAATTGACATTGTCCACAATCTTCACCAGACTAGTCTAATCAAAAATCGGTGTTTCCGAACAATATCAAATAAAATATATTCGTACAAGTAACGATATAGATACAGCGACGCCGTAATCCAAATAAAAGAAGTACTCGTATACTAATGGGTGTATAGCGCGATAAACAAAATAAATAATACAAAGCCTCAGTTAATACAACTGAATAAAGGCACAAAGCAATAACTCTCGCTTTGCGCACCCGTCAATGTGTCTCCTCCACTTTAAAAATAAAAAAACCATTATACATGTACTTACTTTTATATACAAATTCTTGGGTCAAGTTAAATAATTTAAGTTACAAGTATTACAATATACTATATAATATAATTAATTAACTGAATCAGCGACTTTACTCTATATACTGCTTTCAAAACCAAAAAACTCAAATTTTTGGCTGGATGTGAAACAAGAATACTTGGCATTATCCTCAAAAGCTTTGCAATTTCTAATAATGTTTTTTTCGACATATCTGGGTGAAAATGTATTTACATTTTTCCACTCATTGTACACAAAAAATAAATATAGAAATAAGTTGAACGAAGAAAGTGATTTTAGATTAAAAGTTACCAAAATGGAGCCCAATATTTTCTTTTTGTGCATTAAATACTTACATGTATTTTATCATAGTATTTTAGTTCCAAGTAAAATAAAATTACATACATGGGTTATAAAATAATGTATACATTTTTTATAAGCAAACTAACCGGAAAGAGCAATGGGCGACCCTTGAAAGATGTGAAAACATATATAAGTATGAGCTTAAAAATATAGATTTATTATATAGAATTTGAAGTAAATATTCATAATTTAAAACACGTGCTTTTATATTATTTGTAGAATAGGATTGAAAATATTTAAAAATTATATTTTTTCAAAGAGAGAAAGTTAAAACGTTAAGAACCTTAAGTTCTTGCTAAAGCAACTGCTCTCAACATTATTATTTTATTCAGTCCAGCATTTTACTGCATGTTACATAACAATATTATAAATAATAAGAATTATTGATTATAGGTACAGTAGAACCATGATTATCCGAACCTCCGTTATGCGAACCCTCTATTATCCGAACTATAATTAGCGTATCCGAACATGAAAACTCGCATCCGGCTGGCCGGTTTATCGAATTTACCAAATTATCATCAATCATTAGTCAATCATCAGTATATGACCAAAACGCAACGGGCTTATCTAAACGATGTCTTCGTGTTTAACTTGTCAATTTAGTTCGGTTCTCTACCGCTCTCTATGATTGTCAAGTATCTAAAATGTCTAATAAACGTAAACGTCATGTTTTTACGATAGAACAAAAAATAGAAATTCTTGCTAAACTGGACAAAGATGAGACTAGTGTATCTTTAGCCCGTCTTTATAATATAGGTAAAACAACAATTACAGATATTAAAAACAACCGTCATGCAATCATGGATTTTGCGTCAAAGATAGATAGTGGTGATGGAATAAAAAGAAGAAAAGTTATGAAAGTCGCTTGACAAATCTTGACAAAACAATGGAAATGTGGTTTATACAAAAACGAAGCTTAAATGAACCAATTTCTAAACCATTCATATGTGAAAAAGCTCTCGAGATGAATACGAAACTTAAAGGCCCTGAAGATTCTAAGTCCAGCAGTGGCTAGCTTCATAAATTTAAATCTCGACATGGAATATGTGAGTTACAAATTCAAGGTGAATTATTATCAGCCGATCAAGTAGCGCAAAAAATTTTAAAGAAACATTCCAATTATTTGTGGAAAAAGGAGGATAGAATCTCAAGATTCCGTTTACAATGCCGATAAAAGTGGCTTAAACTGGAAAGCACTACCAAGAAAATCACTTGCTTTTTGCCAAGAACATGCAGCGCGTGGTTTTAAGGTATCCAAAGAAAGAGTAACAATTATGACATGTGCTACTAATACTGCTGGGTCCCATAAATTGCCATTACTACTCATTGGAAAATCAAAGAAACCACGGTGTTTTAAGAACTTCAAAAGTTTACCAGTAACGTATACAGCTCAAAAAAATGCCTAGATGGACTTTAAATTATTTCTTAATTGATTTGAAAATGATTTCATAAGAAATGTAAAAAAAATGGCATCAGGATCATCACAAGACAGGTAAAGTGTTACTCCTACTAGACAATACACTCACTCATCCATCCACCAAAGTATTAAATTTAATTGATCCAGATTATCAAGTCATGTTTTTTCCACCAAACGTAACGTCTTTGATTCAACCATGGATCAGGGAGTATTCGAAAAATTCAAAAGAATATAACGAAAACAAATGTTGTGGAGACTTTTATTAAATGAAGGCACTGAAGAGAGTGTTGATGCATTTTCAAAATTATTGAATTTGAAACACTGTTTTTACATGGCAGCAGATGCCTGTGATAATTTGACTGAGGAAAACTTACGAAATATTTGGAAGAAGTTGTGGATTGCTTCTATGGAGTTAGAAGCCGAAGAAGAAACTGATCTAAATAATCTTGATGATTTTGTTGATTTATTTAATGAAATTTCAGAATTTAATGACTGTAATTATGATGACGCTGTTGATTGGTTAGCAACTGATGTAAATAATCTAGGATATCAAATATTAGATAGCGATGAAATCATTTCTTCGTTGCAAAATGATGAAAATGACGACAGTAGTAAAGAAAGTATAGGTACACCAAAACGATCAACATCTGCTGAAGCATTTGATGCTTTTGAAACTGATCTTGAGTGGTTTGAAAAACAGGCTGAATGTTGTCCAACACAATTACTTCTACTTAAACGTTTGCAAGACTTGGCTGCAGAAAAGCACATTGCAGCTCATCGTTAAATTAAAATTGATAATTTTTTTCAAAAAAATATAATAAATAAAATTTGTAAATGTAATGTATTTCTAATAATGTAATGTATTTCTGATAATGTAATGTATATAATTCTAATTAAATATTAATAATAATAATAAATATTTAATTATAAAAATAATAAATAATTAATACATAATATTATAAAAAAATTTTATTTTATATTTCCAATATCCGAACTTTTGCATATTTGAACTAGGCGCGGGCTCAATTATTTCGGATAATCGAGGTTCTACTGTGCATACAAAAATAGCAATTGTAAATATATTATTAATTTGTATTACCTAATGAACAATACAATTACAATGTATTGCAATTGCCTAAATACTTTTTTAATTTAATTTTTTAAGTTCAAGTCTATTAAACATAACATTTTGGTAAGTATTGTGTTTAAATACAATATTGTATTATTGTAAAAATTAAGAAATGCATTAAAAACGTCAAAAATGCATTAAAATTCAAGCCCTAGACAGGTAAGTCAAAAGGCTATTACAATTATCTATAATCGTGCTGTTACTCTAGTATAGGGTGACAATATTAAGAAAATAAAAAAACAAGACAGCTAGGTTAGGTTAGTCTAACCTAACCTAACCTTCCCTCCCCCAACAAATAAAAATCTCTATAGATACGCGTCAATTTCAAAATATAACGACTTCACGGAAAGGAGTTCTCGGATCGACTGTTAATAGCGTTTACCAAAAACTATTACCGATTAACGACTATAATATAATATAATAACATTAATTATAAATTTATAAGTAATATAATATATAATTTTAGTTCGTAGAACTACATATTATGCCATACAACATGTCTTATGCTTATCGCTAATTTTATAGTTCGTCGGCATCGAGACTTGACGCTCATTTCACGAAAACTGTTATCTGTTATTTTTAACTGATTTCACGTTTTAAATATACGAGGAAAACTGTTTTATATTTTTTTCATATATAGATATTTTATTTACAAGCATTAATACATTATATTATATATAATATGGAAATAACGGGATTAAAACGGAACAATCTTCTAAAAACGAGATAAAAAGCGTCCCATTTGAAGTTTATCGAGACAACGGGACGTGATGATCAAAAAAGGAACAATCCCGTTTTAAACGTGATGTCTGGTCACCCTTTTCTAGTAATCACGGTCGTGATGAACGAAGTAACATGTGATAAAACGTGGCTGATAACATCATGAGATAACAGAAATTTTCAAAAAATACATTATCAGTGCGAATTGGCCTTAGAAGTGCCGAAAAATATTACACATATTGTAATAGTAATAATAATATTACCTATATTTATATCTACGACGAGGAAGCGACCCTGAAATAATTTGATGATATTATGCTCTTTGTAAGTTAGATTCCTTTCGCATCAAAATATATTTCCACTGCCGCGGTATCAGTCGTGCAATGTCCTTGTTCAATAAAGTGCGTAAGAATTTTCTACACATCAAGCAGAATACCGAACTGCTATTCAACAATACCGGGCTGTGCATCAAAATCATATCGTGCATGTTGTCCGTGTGCTATTTCTTTTCGTTCTGGTCTAGAACATCTACGGTGTTCGGTGTGACGCCCGGTTACTTATTCCCGCCGTCGTTTTGGCTCTGGACGCCGTTCACGTTCTGCTTCTTTGAATCGCACTTATGGCAAGTACTATTGGACGTAGCTGTGGTGGCCGTCTGCAGCAAGCTCATCGAACCACTGTGGGGTGAACTGCATGTGCTTATCTTCTTTGCCGTCGTCAATATTGGTGTGGCACTGGCGTGTGCCATCTTCTACTATATCATGTACATGTTCACTTGGAACCCAGAGCTGTTGTTTTCGGTTCATGTACGTGGGCTGGCTGGCTACTTGGCTGGCGTCACCGTAGCTGTTAAGCAGATTATGCCCGACAGCCCTGTATTGGACACGCCAGCGGGTCGCATTACCAATCGCAATGTGCCATTGTTTACTATATTTGTCGCATTAATACTCTGGTTTGTAGGCTTTGTTGATGGCACCAAACCAACTATGGTTGTCAGTGGTGTGTTAACAAGTTGGACATATTTAAGATTCTATCAGAGACACACTAATGGAACTCGAGGAGATATGGCCGATAATTTCACTTTTGCCAGCTAAAATATTTGATTACATACATATTATGTATATATTATATATAATATAACCATTAACCTAATTTTATTTTCTGTTTATTAAGCTTTTTTCCAGTTATTATTCAACCTCCAATCTCAGTACTTTCCAATTCAGTATATAGTGTTTTTGTAAAAGCTGGTATATGCAGGAAAACAGTACGTAGAGTAGATATTGCTAGTGCTCCAACTGGTATAACTGTTGCTCTACCTGGTATCAGATCACAAGACATGGATAGAAGAAAGTATGTAAATTAAGAAATAATCCTATATAGTTTAATCATGAATTAAAATTGACTGAAAAAATATGTATGATTTCTATAAAATGATTTTATTATTATTTAAATTATTAATCAAGATTTAAATAATTATCTATGGAAAATTTTCTATATGGATATAGAATATATTAATATTTGTCTATGATAAATTAATATATTTTTATACAATGCATTAATCGATATAATATTATTATATACTTAGATTTTATAATGACTTTTTACCTTTAATAACTTGTTTTAGGTTGTTAGCGCTGAAAGCTCTTAATAGCCGTTTAATTGATACTACAAATAAAGGTACACCAAGAGTCAATAATGTGGATTCTGAGAGAAGAGATTCAGTAGTTATATCAATTGGAGACTCAGAACAGTCAACACAAGCATCATCTAGTAATATGATGGTTTCAAATAAAACAACGTAATAAAATTAATTTTCAATTAAAATATATAGATACAATATTGTTATTAATTATATACTAAACATGGACTTAGAATATGTAGAAATGTACAACACTGTTTATTTGTACTTTGAAAATATTAATCTAGGCATCCATTATCTAATGTATATAATAATTTGTTGTAAATATGTTGTTTATATTGTAAATAGGTAAACTAGGGTATATTAATTGATTAATTTACTAAATGATTACATATTTTATGTTACATAAACCTATTCCGGGTCTTCATTATAATTATTTTATCTTATGAGTTTTGTATAATTTTATTGATACAAATATATTTAAGCCTGTGATAATAAAATAACTAATTATAATTTTATCTTGTGTTGAAAAAGTTATCTTTCTAGGTTAAAGGTTATTATTTACTAATTCCTACACTAACAGAATTTGTTCATAGGATGTTATTTCTTGAAAGTTCACATAATTGAATGCATGATCATGATTGGACCATCTGAATACTAAAACAAAAAATGGACTATCCAAGTCTTGTCTTAAAATAAGTATAATTAAGAAAAATATTAATAGCAGTAATACACATTTATGACCTATAGTAATTAAATTAAATTTTCCTCAAAATAAAGAGCTAATTTATCCAAAAATGGCTTATAAAGTCCAAGGTTATCATCAGTTCGATAAGTTTTCAGAGATATGTTTAAGCATCAACATACCTTATTTACTTTTTAGTGCATTATAGCTCATGCTAGGTGTTTCATCATGGTGACCGTAAGTGATTATATTTATTTTATACATTTTCAGTTAATAATTTATCCAATTAAATTATTTCTTATATAATTTTTATTTACAGAAAAAAACCTTAGATTTGAGGTACAATGAAATGTGGCAGGCTTGGAATGACACTGCTGGTGAAGATAGCAATTATTCAACGGAATTGTTTAAACCTGATTTGGTACTGTCATGGAAACAGTTGAATGTTACAGTTACAAAGAAGGTTCCTAAATTATTTGGCTTAAGTGAGGTCATTAATAAACAAATTTTAAATAATGGTAAGAACAACAATAGTGGTATATTAATATCTGAAAGAACATAGGAGGCATAAGCTTAAATTAGAGATATCTTAATCCACCTAATGTAAATTAAGTCATCTTTATTTACTAATATTTTTAAGTTATTTCCGTGAATGCAATTTTTAAAAAAAATTATCAAATCCTCACTTATTCAACATTATATTTTAGCTAGATTTTCTTGCGTTTAGGTAAGGCATGAATACCAAATATAATTTTTTTTGATGCAAGCATAAAATTAACCAGTTTTAAATAATCTCACTTATTTAAACAATGTATGTAGTCTTCTTTTAACTATTCTGTGATATTTGTCATAGTATATTTTTTTTAGTAAAATAATAAGTTTGAATATTAAATATTTTAATTGATTTGAGGGGCTTAATTTTACTGAATTTTTTCAGCTGCTACATACTTCTTAAAAATGTTTTTTACTATTCAAATATTTTATTTATATTTACAACAAAAATTGAACGTTTTTGTTTACGTATTTTAAGTCTGTACAGTATAAAATGAATGTATGAATTGATTATAATTTTGTTTTATAGTCAGTGGTAATGTTGAATGTGGTACTCTATTGGGAATCATGGGACCAAGGTTGGTAATTATGTTAAATAATTAAATTTAATGGCTTTTTGTGTTTATTTTATAGTTTATATTTGATACTTTATAATATGTGTGTTTTATTTTGATTACTTTAATTTCAGTGGTTCAGGAAAGACTACATTAATGGCTACAATAAGTCACCGGACAAAAGGTATACATATTATGTATCACATAAAAATCAAAACAAATCAATAACATAAAAATGGGTAACTGTTTTGTATTAATATATTTTTAAAGGGAATTTTGAAGGAGAACTTTTATTGAATGGACGTCCAGTATCTGAAGATATAATGATAAAAATATCTGGGTTTGTTGCTCAAGAAGATATAAGTTTTGACCAGTTAACTGTTCTGGAAGAACTCAAGCTAATGGTGAGAGTAATTTATTTATAGGTACCTTAATTAATATTATAACAAATGTTATATTTGTACAGGCTAGATTAAAAATGGATTCTAGTTCTTCTAAAAAAGTAATCAAAGATCGCATAGATTATCTTGTAGCTCATTTGGGTTTAAATAAAACACTAAATACTAGACTATGTTTTTTATCTGGTGGAGAGCGGAAAAAAGTAGCTCTAGCTGTTCAACTTATAAATGATCCGCCCATTCTATTTTGCGATGAAGTAACTACTGGACTTGACAGTTATGCTGCTGCACATATCATAAACACTTTAAGAAGAGTTGCTCATAGCGGAAAAATTGTTATATGTACCATACATCAACCAGCATCTGGTTTATTCGATCAATTTCAAGAAGTTTTACTTTTAACAAATGGACGATTAGCATATCAAGGACCTGTATCCTTAGTAAATGATGTTTTTAAAAAGTAAAATCTTGAAGCTATTGTATTTTACACAACAAATGATTATTGTTTCAATTTGTATTAGTTATAGCTACATTTGTCCTGCTACATATAATAAAGCTGATTTTATTATATCGATTTTGAACTCGGATAATGTATTAGATAAAAATAATGTAAATAACATGTGTGAAATATCGTCAACCATTAAACAGATGGATATCAAGTACAACTCATTCAATAAGGATGTATGTTGAAAACATTTATTACAATAGTATTTTACTGTACACAATTGAAAAAGAAAAAATATGTTATCTGTTATTTAGGTTCAGTCGGAATACGAACATCATTTACAAACGTAAGTCTATTAACTGGGCTAGTTCAAGATATAAGCAAACCAAGCAGTAGTGCAATAAAATATTATTCCATTCAATGAATTACTTGCAATTAAAATTAAATTTATACTTCAATTTATAACTACATTAATATAAAACAAATTAAATGACTTAAATAATAACAACACCAATTTAAAATTATAGTTATACTATAATTAATGATTTAATAATACGTACTTGAGATATAAAACCTAAAAATCTTTTTTTTAATTATAATATACTGATTATACAACTTCAACAATCATTTTTACATGATTTAAATTGTTTAAAATATTACATAAATACTAGTACCTATTTCATAGATTAGAATAGTATTGATTTTATTACAGGTAACCCCCCAAGCTTACATTTTTACTATGTAAAATTTATTTGGATTAAAGAAAATAAAATAACCAACTAACACTTTCCAGTCGCTTTTAACAAATAGCTCAATGTTCTATCGTTCACATAATACCATATACAGCCCTAAATTTTTATATTTGTATTTTTGTAATCCCTAGCTGTATGTACTGTTCATTTGTTGACTAAATATTGAGTTTAATTTATTATGTATCAGGATGAAGCTTAGTTGGATTCTTCAGGTTCTGCTTTTACTGTACAGATCTACCACATGTTTTGTTAGAAATTACAAGCAACATTTATTGGAGTTTGGAACATTAATGGTGAATTTTAAATTTTTGTGTACAATAAAATTAATTTGTGTAAAGAGATAAAACAATATGTGTTTCTAATAAAGTTTTTAGGTATTATTGTTGCTACACCTTATGCAAACTTACAATTTGATACCAAAGCAGTTCAAAATTGGGAAGGCTTTTGGTTATGCTTGGTTATTAACACGGTTTTTCAATTCAATTATTCTGCTATATCCACTCATCAAATAAAGTTCTCAGTTGTTCATCGAGAAGTTAGCAATAAAGTTTACTCATTAAGTGCATACTATGTATCCGAATTAATTATACTTGTAAGTCAAAATATTGAGTACATCATCTTACATTTTTAAATATATTAAGGATATGTTTGTTTTAATAGATTATTTGGCTGATGGTAAAAATATTGTTTTATTGTATTGTCATATTTTGGATAGTTGGTGTTCAATGGATTTATATGCAATTATTGGTATTTTTTATAATAGCACTTGCTTCATTTTCATATGGTAACTAAATGAATTAAAATAATATTTTCTATTTTTGAATTATTAAATTAATTTTAATCAAAATATTTTCAAAATTGAATGATTCAAGTATTTTTAAATTATATTTTTCTTTTTCATTTCACTGAAAAGCTAATGAATCTTATGAATCTTATGAAATTTTAGTATAACAGAATTGTAATAATGTTATTATTAATATAGGAAGTCTGTTGTCAGCATACTTTAGTTGTGTAGAAGAAGCTATTGTGTTTTCAATAGCATATGAGTACTTAGCACTGCCTCTCAGTGGTGCATATTTATCGTTTAGGTAAATTGAAATTTCATTGTTAGTGCCATTGTAATTTTATTTTATAAATCAAATGATTTTTATATTTATTTTAGATCTTTGCCAAAAGTGCTATTTTCCCTGAGGTACTTATCTTTGTTTTTTCTTGGTTGTGAAACAATATCTACTCTATTTTGGGATAAAATAAAATCATTACGTAAGCATATTTATTAATTTGAAATATATAATTGTTAAATCTATCACATTAATTGAATTTTTTTTTTTTTTTTTTTGTATATTTATAGCATGTACAGATATTGCTAATTGCTTGGACAGCGGAAAAGCAGTTTTATTGAAGTATGGTTTTGTAAGCAATGACATGTATTTTGACTTAATGGCGTTACTTATATTTAGTGTTTTAGCAAATATATTTGGATATATAGGAATACTTAGACGAATGAAAAAACAACCTGCCTATTAGCTTTTATATTTAAATAAATTTAAAATCTTCTTTTGTGTTATTTGGTCTAAAATATATAATAACAAACTGTAATTAAAAAACTTAAGAACTATATTTATTGAAATGTGTTTTTAGTTATAACTTTTGTTATTCACTAATTTTAATTTTTAATATTAAATTAATCCAAATTAAATTAATCAATAAAATTATTGAAAAAATGTGATGAAAATATTACTGAGCATATTGGATAACTAAATAACTAAAAAAAACTCTTGAACTTCAAGTATAGTATACAATATGGAGCAGAAAATGGGGCAGTTATTATATGATAGGCAACACCTAATTATGTATGTAATATAAACTATGTGTTATAGTTGTGATAAATATTTAGTTGTCTACTATATAATATTTACGACTATAGTTACTAGTTATAGTTATTACTATAGTTTAAACGCGCAAAATCTGTAATTCATGTGAACACTGACTAAAAACGCGCGTTTAACGCTCTCCATGTGAACCTAGCCTTACGCTGTGTCCAATGTGAACGCGGCAAAGGTGTTGTGATGCGGGCGACGCGGCAAATAAAATTATCAAACATATAAATATAGATTAGATTGTCCAATGTACGCAATAAACGCGGGTGACGCGAACGAATTAATTCGATCGCGTTCGCCGCACGGTTTGAAAATCAAATTGTTTTGTTTTTGGTCGCGCATTTAAGCGAACAGACGTCAAAATATTTCTATTATAATTTACGATTTATTATTATAAATTATTTTTTTTTAATTTTTATACGACTATTTTATGATACGAATAGGTAAACGGGTAATATATATTATTAAATTATAATATATAGTATTTTAATTATAATAGTATTATATATTTATATATTAAATATTGTTGTATGATCAATATGGAGCTCATTATATCTGAGGTACAAAAAATGAATGTGTTCTTTGGAATAAATGTAATACAAAGTATATTAAATGTTTCACTTCAGCACTTTTCAATAGGTATTAACAATTGTTTTTCAAGACTAAAAGACATTTTTAGTTATTTTTGTTTTTAAAAGAATAGAACATAAACGTGTAAAATATACCGCATAACCTTTGCACAACTCACTTCAAAATATACTGCATATAAAAAAAAGTAAAAAATATCTGAATATGGTTTAGTCACAAATTCGCGTTCACCGCGTACACGTAGGACACAGCGTTAGTGTGTTTCGTTCGGGATTGCTCGTACAACGTCGGTATTTGTCGTGACATTTATACTATGGTAAACGATCGCTGCGCTCTATGTTCCTATCTATACGCGCTGTATAGCAGTTATTGTTTTATAATATATAGTGAATTACTGGTCACTAGGGTTCGGAAGTTGTTGGAATTGTATATTATTCTGCGGTGGCGTAGCCAGGGGGGGGGCTAAGGGGGCTATAGCCTCCCCCATGGGCCGTGTTTATATGTATAATGTATCTTGACTATTTAATAGAATCAATGCTCGTTTTAATCAAAAGCATATTGATGTTTTGCCACTTGAAGGACTTATTCCAGCCAATTTAAATATGTATGACGATAAAAATATTATAAAAGCTGCTAAAATATATGTCCGAGATCTCCATGATGATACCTCATCTACAATCAGAGCTGACCTGTTCATATGGAGGCAACAATGGAGTCAAAATACTATTCCAAAACCGAATTCTGCTCTTGATTCACTCTCTCATCGCACTAATCTTCGACCTAACATTAAAATACTTTTACAATTATTCACCACGTTACCAGTTACCTTTTTCACTCCGGAAAGAACATTTTCAGCACTTAATTGCTAAAAATTTTTTTAAGAAGCACCATGTCGGAAAACAGATTGAATGGGTTAGCTATGGCTAATATAAATAAAAAAGAGCAATTCGATGAAAGTGAAATAATAACTGAATTTGCCGGAAATTCGCCTAAGAGAATCCAGCTGTCAGAATGGAGCAAGTGACTGAACACTGAAACCAAAATTATTATTATTATTATAAATTATATATTAATAAATATTTTTAAAACTATACTAAAATGCTAGAATTACGTTTAGAAACTTGGTGGTAGATGGTGGGAGGGTTAAGGGTGA
Source organism: Sipha flava (assembly GCF_003268045.1). Classification (NCBI taxonomy): domain Eukaryota; kingdom Metazoa; phylum Arthropoda; class Insecta; order Hemiptera; family Aphididae; genus Sipha; species Sipha flava. The sequence continues at coordinate 403,680 of NW_020272890.1, forward strand.
ATTCTCATATCCTCTCTTACCTTACTTATCCAAAAAAAGTGATTAGCCCCGCCCATTTAAAAATCCTGGCTACGCCACTGTTGTTCTGTATGTTAAAAAATTTAAAATCTATAATGCAGTTTTTGTGTATATTATTGATTGTTAACAACATCAAATATGTTTTTTTTTTAATTTCAGAATACATTTTTTGCGTATTTATTAGGTACAGTTTTTTGTATATTCAATGCATATTTTGCAACTTTTTCGTGCATATTTGTATGCATATATTGCCTTATTAGCTCCTAAAACTTCAGAGCTATACAGGTCACATTATTATTTATTTTTATATAGGTAATATTATTATTAAACGGCTGCGGGTCGTGGATGTGTACTATTGACAAACGACATAAAGCAGCGAGAAACCGTAAATATATTATTATAAGTTCATCTTGAATTATATGACTTAAGTAATTGGTTTTAAGATTAATTATTTTTTAAATTCCTCATTACTTTTTGCTAACAATTTACATAATTCTTTAGTTTCCTAAAAATATATTAATTTTTTTATAAATAATTATCATAATTACCTAGATATTTTACATTGATGATCATTTAAGACTCTTAGTAATATTAGTTATAAGTTATTACTTTTTAGTTGTTAGTTTAATACCTTGATTTAAAGAATCTTTTGTCTCGTCGTGTCCACACCAAATCATTAAGGTGTTTAAAAATATTATTATGACAATCTTGATATAATTTGTTAGACATATTAGGCATATTCATTGTAGCCGAAAACTCTTCGAGTTATAAGTATCCTTGTCCTGTATTTACTATAGAAGAAACCATGGTCATATTTACATTAACAATTTGGCCATTGGGATTTTCACTTTTTACAATTTCTTGTGCATCATACATTTTGCAATCAAAATAAAACGAACCAAAAGATCCACTCCTTGTTTCCTTTGAGAATTTTAAGTCACGAAATGTGCAATCAAATCTTAAATGTTTTATTGATTGAATACTTTCAAAAACATATTTCACATCAATTATTCTCCTTCCTTCTAACCTTTTCCAGGAATTAACTGTTTCATTATTTTTGACAGTAGATATATTTAAGTTAGGCATGTTCAGTGAATTATCTATTAAATTATTTGGTGTAATATCACTAGTATCTAGTGTATTTTGTACCTTGAAAATAAAGTATAACCTTTATTATTAAACAATATGTTAATTTAAATGTCGTAAATTTTTATCAAATATTATATTATAAATTTTTCACTCGGCGAAAACATTTGAAAATTGAATATATTTAAATAATTTTAAATCCATGTACTTACTTTTTTTTTTTAATCCTTTCAGTGCATCAATATTTCTTTTTTTTTCCTTTTAGATAATAAGGGTTTGGTTTTTTTCCATAACGCCAATCTTTTTTACTATCCATATTATTCAAACAGATAACAATACAAAAATTATATATAACAGATTTATTTATAATTATTATTAGCATATGGCTCCGACAAGCACAAAATAATAAATAGGTAAATATATAAATTTCAATAGTATAAACTAAAATAATAGTCATAAAAAAAAATTAAAAGACTTAGTACTAATTAAATTATAAAGTTATAAATAGTCAAAATATAACAGTTAAAATTAAGAACTATGTTTGGTTTATGTATGTATTGCAATCGCTTGAACTTAAAAAAAATGTTTAAATTAGATAGATTTTTTGTCATATTTTATCTTATCTAGATAAATAACGCTAAGTTATCTAATTACTTATCTAAGATAAAATTTTTACTTACCTAGATAATTATCTGTATTCTTGCCAAGATTAGAGTTATTTTTATTCATATACAGAGACAACTCCAAGAAATTAGAGATCATCAAAATCGGTCCAGCCGTTCTTGAATTATAAATTCTGTAAATAACGACTTTCTTTTATACATATAGATTTTGTATCCGTAATCATAATTCATGCATTATTAATAAGTAATTATTATTTCTTGGTATGACATTTTTTTTGTATTTTCATGTCAAGAAAATATTTTTGGTATTTTTAAACTTAATTTCTTATTTTTTCATGAAAGTTCCAATTATAGTGGGTATTAGATTTTAGTATACACATGTAACTCATACGCTGAATAGTCATTACTTCACTTTTGGAACCCGTAAAGTCGTAATTACTTATAGAATAATGAAAATCATCAAATTAATATTATATGGAAAACAATATTGTTTACTTAAAATAATTTTTTATGTATTCTGTATTCATACAGAACCTGATATGTTCAGAGCGATTTTCATTTTTTTTTTTTTATGTAATATTTTAGTGATTCATTTCATTTCAATTTTTTTTACCTATTATCTTTATCTAGATATATTTTGCATTATCTATTCCCAACACTGGATATGGACACTAAGTATCGTTATAAAATGATCTACATTAAAAAATTTGAAATGTTTATCTTACATATGATCGATAAATACGGATTCAAGGGGGGAGGGGCGATCGTCCTTTTCGCCAACCCAAAAATACGCCCCTGCACTATACTATTCATCTATTTTACTATAGTATATTGTACTACCGGGGAACTAGGGGCGCAATTTCAATGAAAACACTGGGGGGGCTGAAGCCCTTCTATTTTTTTCATATTCCTTTATAGTTATAGACACCGGCAACCCGTATAATTCAACAGTTACTAAAATATTTGGTAAATATTTAAATATTTCTAAATTTAAATTGTTCACTTTGATTTAATATTTTTATTGCGCATACAACGAATTACCCGTCTGTAAACACAAATGTTTCATCACATGATCACATTTAGATTCTGAGTGAAGCGATTCGGTAAGAATATTATGGTAATATAATGATGTTTGTATTTTATTTTTTTAACACTTTTTTGGATAGAAATATTGGTCCAAAAGTTTTTTCTAGGAATTTTTTAGATTTTAAATTGGCATGTGGTAGTACTTTAGATAGGTAATTTTTTATAATATTTTTAAATTTTAACAGTTTTTCCAGGCGTGAGGAAAAAACTGACCTGAAGCGATAAAAATACGCTATAAATAAGACTTTCACTTTTCAGATTACAGTTATTTAGTCATAATTCCAAAAGTAATGTAGCTAGAAATTTGAAACTCTTACCTTATAGCAAAGATATGTTTTTTCATATTTAATAAAATTTTCAAAAAGCGCATTTGATTTAAATTTAGAACTTAAAAATACCTAATTTTTTGAAAGTCATTATGTAATAAAATTTTTATTTTTGGATATTAAGTGAAAATGTAATATCATTTAACTCATATACAAGTACTTACTTATTTACCGATACTAAAAATTTATTAAAAAAATCGTTAGTCTGAAATTTCATAAGCGTGCTTTTTTACACCTACGATTTTTACGTATTTTACTGTTTTTACATCAATTTTTAACATTAAATGTTTACTAAAAAAATGTATTCCATCCAATCATAATGAAACTTTGAATAATAAATATTTGGTTAAAAAATAAATAATTTTCTTCGTCAGACAGTAAAATGTTAAATAGGTTGATAAAAAAAGAACCTACCGATAATTAGACTAAAAATGGTAAAATATACTTATAAATCGTTGTTTTTTATACTGAACCTTTGCTCAGAACCGTTTTGATAAAGAAATGACTTATTATTTCTTTAAAACTCAATATATTTACTACTAGGCTTGCCACACGTCCCGGTGTCCCGGCCGATCATTCAAATTATCCCAGTTAATAGAAGCTGACAGAAAATAACTTTTAATATACTTATTTTGTTTTCATATCAAAATAAAAAAAGTCATTCGATAGGTTCGATAGGTTTAGGTTTAGGAATTTCAAAATCTGGCATCCTTACCTATTACTATTATCCAGTTCAAGGACCAAAGAGACGAAGGACGAACTTCCACCATCATTATTTAAATAATAAATTTATATATTTATACAATAAAAATTCTGTTTTTCTATACATAATGAGAAATGAGTATTTAAAGGTAAATTAACATGAACAAATTTGAGGGTGCTAATTTCGAAAATTGGGGTGCTAAGCACACCCAAGCCCCTCCAAATTGCGCCTATGCGTGGAACAATGGTGGTTATAGGTAGTTCGCCTTGTTGCCCCCCCCCCTTTGGAGTTTAGTTTTTTTTTAATTTAATATAGTGGTCACCGCTTATAGTGATCACTTTCGTTCGAGAGAACTGTGATCATTATAACCGGAAATCACTATAAGCGGCGACTCGAAAATACATTTTTTTTCACTAATTAAAAGCGTGCTCCTTCCAGCCATAATACAGTATAAAACTACATACTATACAAACAATACACTGAACGACGGACGAAAACAAACTGGGTATAAAGTGTAAAAATATCGGTACTTGTGAGCATAGGCGGTATTACGGAAGGGGCAAGGTAGGCGGCTGCCCCCCTGCGAGTTCTTACTCTCCCTATATATTTCAAATATTGGTTGGTAACGCTTCATATTACATGCTTATTTAGAGTCTGCATGGTTGTAAGTAATAATATTATTATCTACAATCGTGGAAGCCATTCATGTAAATATGCTGAAAAGATTTTTTGCGTCAACATTTGAATATTATAATTTATTTTTATTATTGACAAATCATGAACCAATATTATTACTTTATTATTATCTGTATCACAAACGTTTTGTATGATTTTATACTCTGATTTGAAGTGTGTATTTTATTTAATATTCTTGAGTTTTTTGGATAATATTAATTTTAATAAAAATTATAAACGCAAACCAAAGTAAAAAAATAAAAACTTTATACGACTTTTTCATACAAGAACCATCATAGGCGGTTAGGTTAGGTGTGCCTTGGCACACCCTAATGTAAATTATGCGAATAAAAAAATTGAATAATTACAATTGAGAATATATGTGCATACACATTAATTAAATTTTAGTTTTTTGTAAGTAATATTGCAAGTGTTCAGAATAAATCTGAAATAATAATTACGTGTATATTTTACCAATCGTTATTTTACATCATTAACGAAGCCTTTATTTTTAGAATTTAAATCATAACACGGTCTACACGTACGAGTTTACAGCCTCCCCTTTATATTTTGAAAAAATAATCAAAAAATGACAGGGCACACTCAAATGTATCACTTTGGGTTCGCCTATAAGAACCATCACAGGTAAATTGTTGTATGTTATTATTTTAAAATTGTATAAGATAAAATAATATAAATGTAGATATTTGTAAGTGTATTATTCATTTAGCAAAATAATCTTATTTGAAATAAGTTAAAATAGTTATCAATAAAATACTTTTTTTATAGTATTGCTAGTCTAAAGATTTAGACAAAATAGTGTAAATATTTTACTTAAAATATTTCCTGCCTCCCCTACCAAGAGGGTCTAGTACCGCCTATGCTTGTGAAAACAAAATCGGTTTCAAACATGTATGATTGTACAATATGAAGTGTCGCTTATTACATGGGTTACATTAGATAAGATTAGTTCGATTAAAGTTCACGATTAAGATAATTGTCATTCGTAATCGTTTTTCCTATATACAAAAAGAGGTGATATTATTGTAAATTATACTTATATTTTATATTTCTGATCACAATAACTGAAAATCTGAACACTGTAAACAACAAAAAATGCACTTATAACGACTGTTTGTTTCGTTCCAGGCATTTTTTATCACTATAAGCAGCTGATTCTTATAACCAGTGAACACTATAAGCGGCGACCACTGTATATTGCTGGCCCATCAACACCTATCTGAAAATTTTATAAAATTATTATAAGATAAATTTCATTAGTTAATAAATTTATATCTTTTTTTTAAACATTTCTGTTAAAGTTTGTTAATATTATTAATATATAAACATTATACATTTATACCTATAATCTGTATGTATACTTTAAAATTATATGTATATAATACATATATGTTTAAAATTAGCAATAAGCATTATATTATCATCAGTGTTTACAAATTACCAATAGCTGCTATTTATCACTATTTTAAAATAGCAATATCATTAGTAGATAATTGAGAAAAAATAGCAGTTTACGATTAATAGTAGATATTAAAAGAGTTAAAAAGTATAGGAATAGTGTTTTGAGTTATTTATTTACTTATCTGTAATCATTAATAAGTATAAATATATAATAAAATATAATATCTTCCCAATATATTTTCACTAAAAATGAAATGTTATATAATAAAAGTGCCGACACTGTTTTAATAATACTGATAAATGTTGATAACACATGTACCATTTTCCAAGACTAAACCAAATCTTCACTTCTTCACTAATTGTACATTGTAACTAGTTATAAAATTTGAATTTTTGCGTGTTTTGTTATTATGAAATGTAATTTAGTGGCTAAATGAAAATTTTTTTTTCTATATTTAATAATCATGTTAATATATTTTTTATTTAATTGTTCTTGATTTAATCAGATGCATTATGTTATTAATATCTGTTTACAATTTGAAGTATAATAAATAATTATGATCAAAGCTATTTTGGTGTTCAATAATTATGGAAAGCCTAGGCTTTCCAAATTCTATCAATACTTTGTATGAAAATTTTCAGTATATATATACATAATTATCATAAAATAAAGTAATTTATGTCTGTAAATTTTTTATAGAATGAAGATATGCAACAGCAGATAATTAAGGAAACTTTTCAATTGGTTTCTAAACGGGATGATAATGTGTGCAACTTTCTAGAAGGTGGAAGGTACTTATAAAATTAATACAATATTATTAAGGGTACAGATATTTCATTGAAAATTATGTAAATTATTTTTATAGATCAGATTTCATTGGTATTCTAATTATTGTGTTGTAAAACATTCATTCTTAATTATTTTATCTTTTATGTTTTTAGTCTTATTGGAGGATCAGATTACAAATTGATTTATCGCCATTATGCAACACTATACTTTGTGTTTTGTGTAGATTCATCAGAATCAGAATTGGGTATTCTTGACTTAATACAAGTGTTTGTGGAAACACTTGATAAATGTTTTGAAAATGTTTGTGAGCTTGATCTCATATTCCATGTTGATAAGGTAATTTATTGAGCAACCACTGAATATTTATGATATGTTTGTAGAAATGAAAAAAAAATATTCTTTGGTCATAGAGAATATATTTTTCTTTGTGTTCTATATAATGCAGATTATTTATTTTTAATTTAATTATTTATTTTTAATAAAATAAAAATGAACTATTTTAAATTGTGATGATTATTTTTTTTTTTACATATCTCATTAACTTAATATGCTTTATAATTTAAAATCATATGTTTCTAGATTCATTATATTTTAAATGAATTAGTGATGGGTGGAATGGTTTTAGAAACTAATATGACTGAAATACTTTCAAGGATTGAAGAACAAAACAAATTAGAGAAACAAGAAGTAAATATAGTTATAATTTTAAATATTATCAATACTTAGCTAACTAATAAACATATTCATTCGATAGGCTGGATTAGCTGGTGCACCCTCCAGAGCAGTTTCAGCCATGAAAAACATGAATATACCACAACAGTTGAAAGATATAAAACTTCCAGATCTGCCACAAGCTATTAAAGAATTGAAGTTCTGACATTCGAGGAACAAATTGGTTTGTTCTGAAGCCTATCATAACTATACAAATTGATAATAAAAAAATGAACAAATATCTGTTATATACTGATAAGAAACTAAATTTAAAATGTTAGAGAATGTTCAACCTTTTTTTTTTTTAGTTTTGCTCATTTTTAGAGTTTAATTTTTTCAATGAAACATTGCAGTCAACATTCCATATAAATATTAATAGATTGTATATAAAAATAATTATTAACGGTTTTCAATTTTCATATTAAATTTATTACAATAACATAAAAACTAAACAAATGCATTAGTTTTCTAAACTATATAAATTTGATAGCTATAAATTAATTTTAAAATATAAATCAGCATTCTTAATTTAATTAATATGCTTATATTCAACAAGTATTGAATAACTTATAGTATACATTTTAATAATTGATAATCATGTTGATGATTTTCAATTTTCTACATTTTGTGAAGTTATTTAATAACTGTTTATTACAGGAATATTATCTACCAATTATGTACATTGTATTATTATTATTTATTTTATTTTTTTGTTCTCAAGTTAATGGCTATTGAAAGTTTATTTTGAACGAATATTTTTTTTTTTATATTTATGTATAATGTATATTGAACATAAATCTTTGATTATTGGATTAAAAATAAATATATTGAATTACAGTTTAACACTATCTTATTTATTTGTTATTAGAAAAAACTTAAAATTTTATTTTAGTAAAAAAAAAAAAACTATAAAAATAATTATGTAACATAAATATTATTGCTGGTAATTTCCAAAAAAGGCCAAAAAGATTTGAATATTTATATCATATATTTTAATTTTTTTCACTTTGGATAGTTTTTGTTTTTTATTTTCCACTTTACCAAATTATTAGAAATAAAACAAATCACGTTTTATAAAAACAAAATCTAAGTGACTAAAAAGTACGTAAAAATTTTACTATTTTACTCTAGTGTAAAAATACATATACCAAGTCCAAGTGTAGTGATGACGTGAGGTCAAGTTCAAATGAACAATATTTCATATTTTCATGTTATATTATTATACTTATTATATTTCATTCATACTAAATTATCAATATATGCAAGATACCTTATTATAAATTTTATAATTGTACCGTAGTAATACCTAGAATTGTATAATTAAGATTTATAATCTATCTATCGCAGACCGTGGGATGCGATATAGTTGAAGGAATGGTAGTGGCGAGGAACTCTTCCGTACGCGGCACTTGCAGTACAAGTCACTGTCGCACGCATGAACAATTCAAAACGTGTGTTTCTTTACTAAAACTTTGTATTTTTGGTCCATCCTACCGATTGATCCAATAATGCGATAACATTTTTGAAAACTAATCTGAATTCGTTATGTCTTTTTGAGATCGGTCAATTCACATTTTAAGATTTCTGATTTATATTCCGAATAATCAACGTTTGAAAATGCCAAAATTTCAAAATATTCTAACTAAATTTTTAGTTGTTAGGGAGGTGAAATTGGGGAAAATAGACTGACCAATCTTAAGTAAACATAATTACAAATTCAAATCAGTTTTAAAAAGTATTATCGCATTATTATATCGATCAGTATGATGGAATAAAAATTGGATATTTTGGTTAAAAATAACTATCCGCCACCGATTCCCTCAACAATAAAATCTTAATTTGTTATGATTTTGTAGTCAGTGACGTATATAGGTTTTCATTTCGGAGGGGGTCGATTATGTATTTGATTTTTGTGTTGAAGCGAAGGAGGAAGCACACTATTACGAAAAAAATTACTTTAACACTATAAGACTTCTCGACTATCTTTACACTATCAGAGAAATAAGAAACTCAATTTTTTTAATGATTTATTATTTTTTAAAAGTATTAAAACTACATTGTAATAAACAAATTTTTTATTAGAGTCACTAAAAATTCACCACATATTTTCTCAAAAGAATAAACATATTTTATAAATATAAAATTTTAAATTATCGCATAAGCAACATTCTCAGTGTCGCGACAAATTTTCAGAAATTCCCAGCATTAAGACATATGCATGTTAAAAATAACAATCTTTAACAATGGTGTTTTTCATTTCGAAGGGGGCCCGGACCCCCTCGGCCCCTCATAAATACGCCCCTGAGTCAATAGTATTATTAATGGTACATTAACTGACACCTAATTTCTAGATGGACAAATCTATATTAATTTATTATAACTTATATATGCGAACAGAAGTATAAAGAATAATTATATTAATCAAAAAGAATTATCTGATCAATTCAAACATATTCAATAAACTACTCCTAGGCGCAAATATGAATTAAGTCCTAGAATGGCTACTACATACAACCTAAACTATAGTTATAATTATAAATAAATAGTGATATATTTATTAAGTTGAATTTTTTCGATTTTAAACGAAATAACTTAAAATCAGGGGCGTATCCCCCCCTGAATCCGTATTTAAGGAATCGATTATATGTGAGGTATACATTTCAAATTCTTTTTAATGTTGATCATTTTATAACGAATTCAAATTACGCGTAGCTGTGAATACTGAATTGAGCTTTTTGTCAGGTCTGTCACAGTCGTTATCACAACGACCACGGCGTCTCTATCGACGTCCGCGAGAACGCGATTGAACCGGTCTGGCCGCCGCCGGCGATGCGAACCGTCGACTCAGCCAACGGCAGGTATCTCGCGCATGACCGTTAAATTACACTACTTGAGTGCTAAGCAACGGCTTGCCTGACCACGTTTTTATTATTACTGTAAGCCAGTGCTCGAATTGTGGGGGGGGGTACGCAGGGGTACGCAGCTCCTCTACTATTTTTTTTTTTTTGCGTACCTCAACTATATTTTTTCACCGGAACGGGGAGACGTTCATCCTAATTGATGTCCAAAATAATTTTTATTTGAATTTTAATTTACGTCAATTAGAAAACGAATTTTACGATTTATAATATCAAAACTATTTTTATAATTAAAGATTATATGGTGTTTATGATAAGGACAACGCCGTCATTTATGGAAAAATATAAATAGCAATGTTTATGAATTTGGTGTATTATACTTTATACATTGTATGGTTTGCTATTAATATTGGCGATCGGCGATATCGTCATTTCGGAAAAAAATAAATGCCCGCACAACGACCATAGACTAATCTTCTAAGGCCGTGGCCCGCACTAAAGAGTGAAAATAGATAAAAACAAAAACCAAATATATGATTATATCATTCGATTCATGAGACTGCCTGATCGTCTACAATTATGTTAATTATTATTTTGTTTTTATTTTCTACTGTAACATGTAGGATATTGGTATTGCTATCAAAATGTATTATATATGGAATTTAAATACTTGCTTAGCTAAAAAGTGGTATTCAAAATATATTTACGGTTGGTGGAGGGGGGAGAGGGACGAAGCCTCCCACGGGTCTGTGTCTAATAATTGCGCACGTGAAACGTAGTTTTAAAATCGTTGGACTGAGCTCCTCTACTTAATTTTTCCCAATTCGAGCACTGTTATAAACTAATTATTAAATAAAGACTTCATTATTTAGGCTAACTCCCAATATGCGGTCTACCTCCGTTTTGTGTGCTACGTAACTATAAATATGAGTATAGTATGCAGTCTATCAATGTTAAGTGTTCTACCTATAGCTGGGAATCTCCAGTCATTATTATTTACTTTTACTATTAACTATTACTATTATTAACTATTATTTACTCAAAATCGTTAAAAAAATGTGATGTACTAATGAAGACCTCTTAGCCGAGTTACTTAGCCGAGTATTGGTGGTGAGGATTAAATCAAACTGATAATATTTTTGATGCTTTCCTTAGAGGTATGAAATTATGCTTTGTGGATCCTTAATAAATTTAGTTTTTTTTTTATTTATACTTTTAATAATATTACGGTAAACCACGTCCATTTTGGCAGACCGCATATTGGGAGCCTTTATTTATAATTAAAATCACGTTTCTTCTACATCGCAAGACCTCGATACCTACAGGTCCATAGTAAAAAATATTACCAAAAATTTTACTTGTGAATTTTGAGCCTGAATTAAATAAAACATTTGAGCCCCCCCTAGAAGTAAGTTTCAATACGCCGCTGCTTGAAATTTAATTTAATATAATTTGTGGTTATGCAAGTGTATAACTTAATCATTGGACCTGATCGATCTATAATATAGTTATAGTTAATCATGATTCATGAATATTATGTTACGTAAAACACGTTACCTTTCACCTTTCGTTTTACGCACGATGTAAATAAAATTATCTACATTGTGGTTTTACGCTATATATAATAGGTATTATATTCTGCTGTATTATAGTAATAATTGTGATACTACTATCGACATAGAATACTCTATGCCACGGTCTTAGAAGACAGGCACGGATTCAGGGGGGGGCTATGGGTGCTCGGGCACCCCCCTGTCGCCTTGGCCACCAACAAAATAAATTTATATTATAAATTATGTTATTTCTTATTTTTCAAAATAATAATAATAATAATAAATAATATCGGTTATTCCGTTATCGGAATTTAAATAATTTAATATCAGATATCAAAAATAGATTTTTAAGTCACGGACACGAAACGATTATGTATTTACAATATTTAATACCATTTTTCCTACTTGAAGATACTGTCGCGTATTGCGTAGTCACATAATATAAAAACACACATTATAAGAGGTTCTCATGAACATCGAAACTGGGCGTGTGAATAAGTTAAATCGTTCACATGGTTATCTGTTTAAATAAGAATATGAATATTAGAGTCACAGATACGTGGGTGGTTGACCACATCCTGTATCCCTGCATCAGTAATTATGTAATACACACACATGCAAAATCAATAAGAAATTATCATATTTTATAATCATTAACGCACACACACACTCACAATTTATAGGAATTATCTTATTTTATTATCTTATTCATTTACACACACACACTTGGGATTTTACACACACACATACAATATCACATATAAAAGGGACCCGAAAACAAGGGCAAATGAGACGAGTCTTGTCTATGCTGCACTGAGCACCTTCACGTCAGTGTATGTTATGGTCTGGACTTAGAAATATTTCCAATTATTTTATAAGTACAATTGTTAGGACTTAAATAATTTCTATCACTAGAATATTTACAAAATTTGTAGTTAGAATAATTTTTATAAGTTAAATAAATTTAATTATTTTAAAAAGAAGTCTTAATTATTCCTGACTACACTTCCACACAAGCGTTGACTGAGACGTTGTAACTGAATTAACGGATCAAACGGTTGGCACGTAACAATACAGATATCGAAAAAATTATTAAATCGGCCAAATTTTATATCGATGATCTAATTGGCTCGATAGAAGAGGTTAGAGGTGAAGTTACTTTGTGGAAACAATTTTGGAAATCCCAATTAGATAAACCTAAAACTGCTATAGAAGCTTTGACTCATGCATCTGAATTTTATCCTAATATAAAGGAATTGCTAAAAATTATTTGCGTTATACCAGTTACCACTTGCACCGCAGAAAGAATATTTTCCTCACTTCGACAAACAAAAACATATTTAAGATCAACAATAGGAGAGGATAGATTAAATGGACTTATGCTTCTTAATATTCATAGGGATATTAAAATTACTCCAGAGGAAGTTATTGAAGAATTCAATGAAAAACAGCCAAGAAAATTACAGTTACAATATATGTAAGAAATTATTGTTATTTTTAAGTTTATATTTAATAAATACTGATGTATGAAAAAAAAGTTAGCACCAATAAATCAAATAGAAAATATTAATTTAAATAAATAGAAAGGTGTAACAATCTTTTTTTTTTTGAGCACCCCCTGTCAAAATTTTCTGGATCCGCGCCTGTTTGAAGACTATCTTCTAAGACCGTGTTCTATGCTATCGAGCCAGTTGGGAATTGGCTGATTTTCTTATCAATGTTTGATTTGTGTCATTCGTTGGCAACATATAGTGATAATAACATGAGCAACTTAATAACAATCCACCTGTTCAGGCTTTACTCTATACTCTTCAGTCTTGTTCACACAGAGATATCCCCTATTATTGATGTGTACGATTAAATCTTGTATTTGAATGTAATCCTCATGCGTATAAGCTCCTTCCATTGATTTTTGTAAAATTGAATAAACTGCTCTGTGCTAATTAGTTCCGATCGACTACTGTACCCAATATGAATTCTTCGGCAACTGTAAGTAAATAATTCGTATTAATTTAGTACCGTCTTAAAAATTGTCAATACATTATATTTATACTTTTATATTTTCAATTTCCCCACAGAGTTATAGTAACATGTCAAGTGGGACAAACGTAGCGTATGATAAGAATGGTTTGTCATCATCGTCCACTACTGGTGATGGTGATTATACAAGCGATCCAGCATCCGGAGGATTGTCATCATTTTTTGTATCAGACTATAAAAAGTAAAATTTTGTTATGAACTCGGGTTCTACCCGATAACTTTTTTTTAAATTTTTAAGTAATATTAAATAATAAAGTTTCATCAAAGTATAATATATTAAACTAAATTTTAGTGATATTTTTAATTGTTTTTTTTAAAATATATATTTATAATTACATAAATGTTGTGTCTAATTTTTGTCAAGTTTATTTTAATATTATTAGTGAACTTTAAATCTTTATTAATCAAATTAATGTAGAAATCAAGGATTTAATTAAAAATATTTTTGACTAGGCATGATGATTTGAAACAAATGTTAGATTCTGCAAAAGATGGACCAAAATTAGAAGCTATGAAACGAATTATTGGCGTAAGATAACTACTAAAACATGATTAAACCATTATAAATTTTAAAAATAATTATGTTTTTAGATGATTGCCAAAGGTAGAGATGCATCAGAACTTTTTCCAGCTGTTGTGAAAAATGTTGTATCTAAAAATATAGAAGTGAAAAAACTAGTATATGTATATCTAGTCCGGTATGCTGAACAGCAGCAAGATTTAGCACTTTTATCCATATCTACATTCCAAAGAGCCTTAAAAGTAATCTGAAATATTATCATATTTAAGAATTTTAATTTTTAGAAATGAGTAAATTTTTTAAATTTTTATTGGATTTCTGGATATGTAATAGTTCATGTGTTAATGTGATTTTTTTTTTTTTTTAATAGAAAATAGAAAAATTAACAATTTGTAAACAGTCATACAATTAGACTTTTTGACATGAATGAAGGAGGCATCTTATATACTACTTAAAAAATTTTTTTTATTTATTTTTTTTTCTAGCTGAATAATTCTTGAGACTAGTTGCGTTTAAAACAATAAGAGAAAGTATTAGGAATGCTAGCAGAGGATAGGTTTGATATTAATAGGTTATGGTGACTGTGAGTTGATGCATAAATGTTTAAATAATATTTATATGGACAAGAGTTGGTATAGTACAGATGTTGAGGTCTTTGTGTAAAGTAAGGTTGCTGACGTACCATGGAGCTTTTGTTATATACCTTAAATTAATTGATTGAAAAAATAGAAATATATTTAGGTTTGATATTTTAGCAGCATCTCATAGGTATATTCTATAAGTCATAGGCGACCAAATAATTTGTTTGTATATGATTATTTTATTTTTGAGTGAAATGTTTGATCTAAGGAGTGTCTAAATTTGTATAGCTTGAGGATTTGTGATTTCATTTATGAATTAATGCTATTTTTTTTTAATTATGAAAATAGTATCAAAATATATAATGAAGGTTACATATGTGTAGAGCACGGATTTCTATGCAATTGCATATTTTTTTCCTTTCAATATTTTTGGATTTTTGTCAGTTATCTCTACGAATCATCATAATTTGAAGCTTATGGTGAAATTTTTTTTTTGCATATTTCTGCAAATTTAGAGGTTATTGAATATATTTGCATATTTTGGCAAAATTCAAAATTTATTGCATATTGAAATGAAAATTTAAAAAAAATGTATTAAATAATATTTTGTCAAGTAGAAAAATTAAAAATAAATTTCATAGTCACTAAATAATAATTTATATATATATATATATTTAGTTATAAAATAAATAATCGATTACGACGTAAACTTAATCACTCTTGCTGTGTTAGTCGATTATCGACATACCACTTGCTTCAAATATGCCCCAATAACTTCGGTTGACTTCGAGGGTTCGTTTTTAGTCTTTAAAAATATGTTAACCGATAAACGACACAACTTCACAGAAGATAAACTTGAAATACATATGATTATTTATTTTAATAATAAATTAAGTTCAGAAAATTCCTTAAATTTTTTTGTATTAAGTATTTAAGTAATTAATTTTTATAAATTGAATTATAAATTTCAAATAAATAAAAAATTCTTGCATAATTTTGACTGCATATTTTTTGTATATTTTCATGATTTTTACTGCATATTATATGGCATATTTCGATACTTTTAAGTGCATACAAATCCGCGCTCTACATATGAGTATATGAATAATAATTATGTTAGGAAGCACTGAGGATAATGTAGATAATATTTAAACCTGCATTTTAGGGTGGAGGTCTTAATTTTTAAACAAACAATTTAGTGGTCCTGAATCAAATAAGACATATAGTAAACTTTAATAGATAATTCATTTTTATCTGTTTTTATTTTTAATTTATTTATGAATAAAAAAATTAAATAACGCATGCTAATTCTGTTTATCACTTAGTTTGATGAGTGATATATAGGTACAGTGCCGTGTTAAGTTGTAATGCCGATGGAGGCACACATATTTTGTCGCCTCATCATTGATATGTATATATGATATTAAGGAGAACTATAAACTATTTATAGTTAATAGGGTTGATACATATTATTATTATTCATATTTTGTATTTACTACAACTATACAGGCGTACAGCAATATCCTCATCTGTCTAGTCTCGACTATATTTACACATTAATGCATGTTAATATTGTAATCATTTGAATAAAATATATGTATAGCCATATAGGTATAAGTAAATAAGATTTATTATAATTAAAAATATTTTTCATTTAATACTTCAGTCTTTTAACATTAAATATTATAATATACCAATTTAATAACTGATGGAAAAATTGATTTATTACAAAAAACTAAAAAAAATTTTGAAAAATTAGTATACAAATGCCGCCTATGAAATATTTTCAAATTTTGTCGCCGGGGGCAAATGCTCTATCTGCCTCACGTTAAACATGCCTCTGTATAGGTATATTTACACTCATGCACTTTCTACTTCAATTTTGAATTCTACTTGTGTTTCAACATTCATTTTCACCTTCATCTAACACATGTCTTTATTGAATGTAATAGATGTATGCTTTTTTTCTATTCTCGCTTACGACGTCACAAATCAGTCATCTTCCAGGTTGTTAACAAACACTTGTTAGATTCACATGCACTTCTTGGTATTAGTGCGGCCTACTTAACTATTGCAAATGCAAATAAAAAACGTAGGAAGAAGCGTTCTTTGTGGGTCAAAAATTATTTAAAAACTCTAAATTTTGGAATTATAGATGATTTGTAATTCTATTAGATGTTTTATTTAAATATTTTACACGAATATTCAAAACAAATTTTTACTCAATATTAAATGTAATTGAACCAGAAATAGTAAAACAAAACAATCGTTTTAGAGAGGCTGTTCCAGCTAAAATTAAGTTGTTAATAACGATTTTATATTTAGCTACCGTAGTGAAATGCAATATAATAAGCACAGCGTGTTAAACGGATTCCCATCGAGCGCGGAACACATTGTATTGTAGCGTGCGTCACGAAAATGTAGGTGTTCAATTTGAAAGGGCATACGCTATCGCAAGCTTTTTTTGTTCAACTCGTAATGCGTTAAGATTCATGCGTCAAACGAATGAAAAAGCATACGAGTGTAAACATACCATATTAAAAATACTAGCACAAGCAGTGCCACCGTGGTAGTTCTGTGTTGACTAAAAATATATATCTCATAAGAAACTAATTCTTCCCAAAAATTTCGGAGGAGAGTTATCCCTCACCTTTAGTACACCATTGACTAAGGATACAATTAATGGTTAAAGAAATTATCAAAGTAAAACAGTTAAAAAGGAAGTTTAAGATCGGAAAAGAATAGACCAGAAATTATTATTTAGGAAGGAGTTAAATGTGAGAATAAGAATAGACAAACAAATAAAATGTATGTCAAGTAAGACACAATTAACCGTATAAGGATGAAAAATTAATTATTCTTCAACTATAGTATAGAAAGGTAAAAAAGTTATGGTTTGTTGGTGTATACAGTTTTATGGTTTTATACCCTAAAACAACAGTTCCTTAAGTTGTGCACTTCAGTCACCTTTGGGAAATATGAACCCATTTAAAGGAGCACCATGGTCCATGTAAAAATAAAACTAGTGTTTGAATTTTGCAAATTATTGTGGAATTCACTGTAAGGCAATGTGACTAAAATTGGTCCATAAAAAAACATTACCACGTAAAAAGGTTGAAACCGCTGCTCTATAGGAAACAATTTGCTGTTTATATTTTTGTCTTGCTAATACAAATATTTGTGTCATAACTCTAGATTATATAGTATAATTTAAAATAATTTTTATAAGTAGAAGAATATAAATTCAAATAGTAATTATTCATTAGTATCAATATTTATTTGTGTATTATATTATGTATAAATTAGTGTATTTGTCTTTTTAGGATCCAAATCAATTAATACGAGCATCTGCTTTAAGAGTTTTGTCTAGTATAAGAGTTGTCATGATTGTTCCAATAGTTATGTTGGCCATTAAAGATTCAGCTGCTGACATGTCTCCGTATGTTCGTAAGACTGCTGCGCATGCTATTCCCAAATTATACAGGTTAGTAATTATAGTTTATTTATTAAAACTATGGACTATTTATTATAAACGATAGATTTTATTTTATAGCTATTACTTTATATATATATGTGTGTGTGTATGTGTGTAAATATATTTATTTTTTTAGTTTGGATCCTGATCAAAAAGAAGAGCTTATTACAGTAATAGAAAAGTTATTAGCTGATAAATCTACACTTGTAGTTGGATCGACTGTTATGGCATTTGAAGAGGTGCTTTATAATGTTTTAACATATATTTTATGAAAAACAATAATCATTCTAAAATATTAATACTAAAATTTTAAAATTCTATGTGCATATGATTAATTTGTTTATAATTAATTAAGTTTGAAATTACAATTTTAATAGAAATATTTGTATAGGTTTGTCCTGAAAGGATTGATCTTATACACAAAATTTACAGAAAACTGTGTAACCTGTTGGTTGATATAGATGAATGGGGACAAGTGATTATTGTGAACATGTTGACTAGATATGGCCGTACTCAATTTGTCAACCCCAATAAAAATGTAAAAAAAAATATAAATATTAATTAAACAAAAAAAAAATTTATTGTTAATTATTTATAGGATTCCAATGATTGTACAAAAATTGAAAATGCAAACTTTGATAATTCTGACTTATCTAGTTGTGAAGAAGCTGGTACTGAAGATGATAAATCAACTGTATTGGATCAAGATCATCGCCTTTTGCTCAGAAATGCTAAGCCTTTATTTCAAAGCAGAAATGCTGCTGTAATTTATTATTATAAATTTAACTAAAAAAAAACATTGAGCAATATTTTTTAAATTTTATCCTAGTTATTTATTGGGTAAAATCATCTATTATATATATTTTTTTTTACAGCTTAATTCTTTTAATTTTAAATCAATCAAAATAAAAAGTTATAGTCAAAAAACCAAGTAGCATATTCTTAAAAAAAAAAAAAAACTTAGTAATTTATTTTCTGTACAATTTATAAAAAGTAACCATGAATCTTTTAAAACAATTTTTGTAATTATTATTATTATTTCTTTACTATAATTAAAATAAGTATATTCCAGTGTTGTGAACCTTATTCCTATGGAATCAAACTGACATTAGTCACCATTATTGGTAACTTTAAACTCTTTTACTTGTAGTAAAGAGCTTTTGGTTTTTTATTTAAAAAGAACTTAAGTATTATATTGTAAAAAGTATGAAAATCAATCTGATTATTTGTTATAATTGTGGATTTCTTATTAGGTTGTGATGAGTGTAGCGCAATTATATCATCATTTGGCACCAAAATCAGAAGTCAATATAATTTCTAAAGCACTTATTCGTTTACTTAGAAGTCATAGAGAAGTCCAATCAGTTGTACTCAATTCTATTGCATCTATTTCAATAGCCCGGAAAGTATGTTATTACCTCATGACTTATAATTTTATTTTATTATTGTTATACATATTTCAGAGCATGTTTGAACCGTATTTAAAAAGTTTTTTTGTCAGATCAAATGACCCTACACACATAAAATTGTTAAAACTTGATATTATGACAAATTTGGCAAATGAAACTAGTATTTCAACAATACTTCGTGAAGTTCAAACATATATTTCGAGTACAGACAAACAATTTGTTGCTGCTGCTATTCAAGCTATTGGAAGGTAAATTGTTTATTTTTACAAGTACCAAAATATAGTACATAACACATTTATTTAATGTATTTCTGTAATTGGCATCTACTTACTCAAAAAATATCTAAAATAAATGTTATACTTATAAAGATACTTGATATTAAATTGTCATTAATTATTATAGTTTATTTATCATGTGATATAAGTATTACAATTAAGAAAATATTCATAGGATCTGATAAAATCAGTTGTAGATATTTAATGGTAATTATATTTGTCTTATTTTTTTGTGAAATTGGTAGACCTACTTATTTTGTAATTAAGAAAAAAATATATTTTATTTAAAATCATAATTAATGAAAACTCAAATTGATTTGATATTAAGTATTAAGCTCTCTAACTAATAGTGTAATTTTATAATTTTAAATAGTTTTCATTATTATAATATTTTAAGAGCAATTATATGAATGTGTTAGTAGAGTCCTTAGTGAGTTTGAAAAGAAAATACTATCGGCGGTACCTTTTTTAATGCTCATATTTGTACATAATTATCAAACATTATTATGTTCTTTACATGACTAAAAAAAAATTTAATATTTTATTACATTTAAAATGAAAATCTGACATAGTTTAGTTATATTTTAAATATATATTTAAGATTTTAGGCTGAAGGAAACTTTCGTTTTATAACAAAGTAGTTTTTGAAAAACATTTTTCAACCATTTAAATTATTTATTTTTAATTATCTTGTAGTTTGAATTAACATTTTATAAACTGTAAACATTGGAACCTCATCTGTATTAAAATGTAGACTACTTTTGTGAAAGAATGTTCTGAAGATTTTTGGGATACAATGATTTAAATTATATATTTATTGTAATAAGAGTTTATTAATTTCACCAAAGTGAGTAACTAATCCTTTGTTTCTTTATATTTATTATTTTACTTAAAGTTTCCACGTTTCTCTCAAAATAAAGCATTCAAGAAAATCGCCATTTAATGATAAAATTAATTTCGTATTTAATACAAGACTATAATCGGAAATAAAATATTTTATTGAAAAATAGTGATGACAATGTCATTGTTTCCAGTTGATTTATGAAAGGTTAAAATTATTAATAATAAATAAATAGGTCAAGGAAAATTCAAGATCGTCAAAATAAAAATATCTATACAAATAACAAATAGATAAAATAAGTTAAACTTGTTAAATTGCATAAAAATATACTAGATATTAAAATGATTAAAATGTATGGATTTTTTAATTTTTTACTTATTAATTTATTGCAGTTGTAATGTTACAACGACATGTTTTTATTTGTTATTCTCATGTGACTTACAGCCAGATCATGTTTTAATTTTATTTTAGTTGCAAATAACCTAATTTACTCAAGTTTAATTGCAATATCTTTTACATATAAAAATAAACAGTAAACGTGACCAAAAATTCACGTATAATTTATTTTTCTTCACCAAATAAAATATTTAGTACCTACGATTTTACGTAAGATACATTTTCCCACGTACCTACTCTATATTATCTATATATTTTATAGTCATATTGATAACGTAAATTTTGTTTTTTACGGTGATAATCATTGAAAATTTAATAAGACTCACTATGGTTTTGGTAAAATTAAAACAATTAAAAAATATTCATTAATAATTAACAAACTATAGCCGTCTTTGAAGTGGTATAGTAGTAATTATTACAGTTGATTTTATTACTTTTTTTGCGGAATTGATTTTATTTTTTCCGCGTATGTCACTCATTCTATAATTTCTTTCGGTACCTTGAAAGCGGTGACGGTGAACGATAGTGTTCATATATTTTTCTCGCTATATATATATTTAGGAGGTATATTGTTTTACCATTGTGATGGCTATTAACGACAAGAAAACACTCTTTAGATCTTTATACGCTCGATTGGTCGTTTTTCCGATTCCATTTCGTGATGCATTACTTCCGATCCGAAAATACTACACTCATCTTACAACTCGCGTTCAATTTCACTATTTGAATGTGAAATTATTACTGATTTATTTAATTTGCATTCAATTTTATTGAGTTCCTATTGAGTTTTTGCAGAATATATTTTCTTGTTGCTATATCTGGTCATAAAGATTAAATGGCCAATGACCTAATACTTAATAATAAGATATATTTATAATATTCTCTATTTAAGCTGCAATCAATTTACATTCTCTTAAACTTCATATTTCTAGAATTTATTCATTTAGAAAACCCGAACATTTGAGTTCAATTTTAAATTATTAATAGCTGTGCTCTTATGCTTACCCTTGAACATCTTATCTATATTTTTACAAGTATTTACAAAGTAATGATTTACATATTATAATTTTTTACTGTTAAGATAAAAAAATTTTAGTCATAATTATATTTTAAAAATATATTTACTTTATTTTTTTGAATTGAATATTGAAAATAAAATATGAACGTTGTTTTTGGTATATGCTTATTGAATGCGTACCTATACAATTTTTCAACGAATACATTTACTTTCAGATGTGCTTCAAACATTAAAGAAGTCACTGAAACGTGTCTCAGTGGGTTGGTTTCCATGTTATCGAGTCGTGATGGTAATTTAATATATTTTTTTCTAATTGGCTGAATTAATTATGTGAAATATTGGTGGATTTTTAAATTTAGAAGCGGTAGTAGCCGAAAGCGTGGTCGTCATTAAGAAATTATTGCAAAATCAACCTGAAGCCCACTGCGATATAATAAGACACATGGCTCGTCTTATGGACTCCATAGCCGTACCTCAAGCTAGAGCATCTATATTGTGGTTGCTTGGAGAATACTCGCAATTGGTATCAACTATAGCGCCCGACGTACTCCGAAAAGTCGCCAAAACATATGTCACTGAGGTAAAGTAAAATTCGTAAATGTAAATAAAGATTACTTAGTATATTGACTATAAGTATATAGACTATAGTATGTATATATATTGATGTATAAAATATAAATTAAATATATTAATATTAAATTTAAATTTATCGTGTAGGAAGATATTGTTAAATTGCAAATAATGAATCTTGCTGTTAAGTTGTTTTTGACCAATCCTGCACAGACAACTCTATTGTGCCAGTACGTATTAAAACAAGCTAAATACGATCAAAACTATGATATTCGTGATCGTTCGCGGTTCTTGAACAACATATTATTTCCTAATGAGCAATTTAAAAACAGTGTGTTGGGCAAAAACGCCAAGAACATATTTTTGGCAGAAAAACCAGCTCCGTTACTACAGTCTAATTTCGTTGGTAATTACTTAATTGTATTTTTTTAAATGATTCATTGATGTACGTATTTATAGAAATTAGTAACAATAACATAATTCATAAGTTATAGTTTTTACAATGATTGTCAATGTTAATTTTCTCTGTTTTTGGATTTTTCTAATTCTTAGATCGCGAAGAATATCAAATGGGTTCGTTATCTCATTACATTAACTGTCGTGCAATTGGATATCAAGATCTTCCTCAATTTCCTGAATCGCCAACGGACTCGGGCGTAAGATGTGTAGCCGTTTTGGAAGAACCGGAAGAAAA
This sequence comes from Sipha flava, assembly GCF_003268045.1. Lineage (NCBI taxonomy): Eukaryota > Metazoa > Arthropoda > Insecta > Hemiptera > Aphididae > Sipha > Sipha flava. Next base: position 427,350 of record NW_020272890.1, read on the forward strand.
GATCGCAAAACAGAAAACAGAGAAAACGATAACTAACAAGAAGAAAACATTTTATTCTGATTCGGATGAATCAAATGACGATTCTGACGATGATTCAAACGATGACGATTCTACGGACTCTTCGTCGGATCCGAGCTACGAAAAAATCGATTCACATGTAAGCCGACTATTTGAAATAGCCAGAGAAAACTCAAATACTTTTAATTTTAAAATATTTTTAGCAAAAAGAAAAATTTGAAAGTCTTGTCGATTCCAACGGGGAATCTAGTTCTGAGAGCGAATCTGTTGAGAGTGATAGCAGCGAAGAAATTATTGTCGTGAACAAAAAAGAAATAAAAACATCAGAACTGGCTAAAAGCAATGTAGACTTACTGTTAGAACTTGACGATTGTAAGTGTTTGAAATTATCACCATTTTTTAGCATCTTTATTCAGTTATAAGTTTCAAAATAACGATCGCGGCATGGTATCTTTAGCTTTATTTAAATTGATTGTTTTTCAAATTAGTAGAAAAAAAAATGTCCTCTTATGAATATTTCAATTATAGTTGCTCCGGTCGGACAATCATTGTTGCCATCATATGGAGATATTCTTTCGCCAACTACTAATGACCAATCTTCGCCGTTGTCGTTTTCTAGTAAACCAGTTAATTTACAATATTCTAGAAAGGTGCGTTAGATATTATTTTGAAATTGTTGTTTGCAGTACATAAAAACAGTTAAAAATAAATAAATAAATATAATAAAAAATATAAATATATAATAATATTAAATATAATAAATGTATGACTAACGAGATCCTATCATCATATGTTTATATAGATTGTCGCTCCCAGTTTTGTACCGTCGGCCAAAACTGAAATACTGAACAAAATAAAAGGACACAACGAACTGAGCATATTAGCGCGTTTTACGAGAAGTCCTCATGTAGTTTCACCTAAGATGGTCAGCGTGGAGTTAAGCCTGACTAATCACGATAAAAAAGAAACACTTTCCAACATCCGTTGGACTCAAAAGGTAATCACCGACTCCATGAATAATATTTATGTATAACATATTTTTTAATACAATTTATAAGAAGAAAATGCGTGAAAATATTAATAAATAAAATAAAATATATATGATTTGCCATATTGATCATACATATTATCTACATTCGATCATAGTTGTACAATATGTGACATAGGTATATTGGTGTTTTTATTGACCTTAGATATATTCATATCAACTTCGATAACTGTTATAATTTATGATCACAGTGGATAGTTGTTTAAATCAAATATCTTTACATTTTTCTTTGCAAACTATGTGTATCCTATCCCCTATCTGACTCCTACTCCTTCCCTTATTAATACCATTGCTCATATGAAATTTGAGTCATAGAATTACGCTGGTGACGTTATAAAAGTGTATATAAAGTCAAAGTTATCATCTTTGAAATTGAAATTGAAGATAAAATCAAGTTGATTTGACATAATGAATTTGTTTCGAAAGATAATTTTCTGATTGTGATCACGTGATTTTTCATTCTTTATATTTGATATAAATTGTATTTCATGTGGTAATGTTGTGCAGAGTTTGGATATGAGTATTCACAATTCGGCCCCTGTTGCACAACTGTTACCGGGTTCGGTCACTTTAGGAGCTCTAGGAGTCGACTTCAAAGATTCTATTCAGCCTCTTGCGTTGGAAGTCTCATGGGTTTCTTCCGGAATGGAACGTAAAAGCGAAGTCTCGCTACGCGTACCAATCGGCGAACTGGTTCAACCGTTGTCTATGAGCGAGGAAGATTTTGAGAACGAACAAGGTAAAAAATATTGTATTGATTTATACTCTTCTAAACAAATCTTTTGTTTGTTAAAGTAGTTTAATATTTCCGTAGAATTAATTATTTTTTTAACATTCATTCGTATGATTAACGTTTAGTCATCAAGAGACGATTTTTTTTAACTGTTAAAAATATCTAAATAATTTTAATTTAGATAACATAAAAAAAAATTGCGATCACTATATATATATGTCCGTCCAAATCCATAATTTCATATCGTTTTATCAAGTATTAAAATAAAAATAAAAATAAAACTTTTATTTTTAGTTAAACTAAAAGGGATGAATGAACACACAGCCAATATCGCCTTGAAAAATGCTAACCTAGATATAACGAAAGTCATATTTGAAATTGCTAATGTTACACGTGTTATTACCGAAAAAGAAAATATATTCAGGTACATTATTATTATTATTTATTAAATACATATAGAGTTGTCTAAAGTTAATATAAAAAAGAATAATAAATAATAACTGCCTCAACGCAAATAATGCTAATAATAATAATACTGATTTATTAAAGTAATATATAATATATTTCTTGCTTATTTTATGAATTCTTAAAATAATGTTTCATTCCAGTGGATAGTTTAAATTATAATAATTTATGTTTGTGTTTCAGGTTCAGTGGTCAAACATTGTCATCTAATTGTCTTGTGTTACTTACTATTACCAAACAAGAATCTTTAGCAACGGTATGTGTTAATTGTGAGAAAATAGTTGTTGGTTCAGTGTTTTTAAATGAAATCAAAGGGCTTTTGTCCCAGTGAATATCAAATTATTTGGTTATTAAAATTATTTCAGTCAAATTTGTTATTTGTGATTTTATATGATCAAGAATTAGAATTATCAAAGTTTTTAATTTTTTGTATTTTCTCAAATTATAATTCTTTAAATTAATAAATTGTGCATTAGGTAGATAAATTATTTATTATTTTTTGTTATAAACATTTTTTTATTGATATATTAATAAAATAAATACTGAAAATCTTTATTTGGTAGGTATGTAAACAAAAGCTTAAACAAATTAAAATTTATATTTGTGTATGTAATATGTATATTATATAAGAATTAAAAATTTGTTATGAGAAAATTATAAATTAATTCATAATATTGTATTTTAATAATTTAATATATTCATGAATTATATCATTTATAGAAGTCCATTATTCAATATATACAATTTAAAATATTAAAGATTATTATTTAGATGAATTATCTATACATTTTCCATTATCATACTTATTGTACTCTATAAAAGTTTGAAGCATATATTTTATAGTTCATAAATATGTGTATCCTAAGTATATTTCATTGATACTATCGTACATATTGTACGTGGCCACCAATGCCAATACTAGATATTAACAAATTCATTACTCCAATCTGGATTAATCTAAGAATCGCCTCGGTATAAGTAAGTCAGTTATTCAAGTATATTTAAAATTTAAAAAATTAAGCATACATTAATCCATTCATTCAATTAATTTCTTTGTAGTACTACTTTTATTTTTATCTTTATTTATAATTGTTATTTAATTATAAGTATTATCTATTTAATAAAATCTATAGGGTAGAATATAAAAGAAACATGTCTAGCTAAAAAATATATTTTAAAATTATTTTGTTTACTTTGTTAACATTCACGTTAATTATAGTATTTAATTATTTCCCATTTTCTGTCATTGCTTCATAAAACGATTATATCCTTACAAAAATAGTTCTATTTTGTGATCATCGAGAAAGCTATTTTAAATCTAAATATAATGCTATTATTAGATTATATTTTAAATAAATTGTATTAATAAATCAATTTTAAATAATCTATAGGTGTCACTACTAATTATTTGCACAGGTGACTTGTTAAATATGAATGAACTCATAAAAAGACAATAAGAATTTCATTTAATTAGTAAAATAATGACTAATAAGTTACAGTGATTCTATTACACCAAAGTTTTACAAAAATAATGGTATTTTTGAACGTAAATAGTTTGTACACCAAATAATGTGTTAAAGAAATTCGACATCCCAAACATAATAAATTTATACATAATCAAACTAATAAAAGTTTCGTGGTGATCAAATTTAAATTATTTTTTTAGACTAATAATATTGATCACATTAATAATCAAGGTTTAGAAATTCTTAAGGAGTTTTAAGGTAATTCAAAAAAAAATAAAATGATATCAGCTGCGTTACAGGTTTATTGTACTATAATTTTTAGGTGAATTCTACCTACGATAACGATCGTCAGAATAGAAAATATATAGTGATCTAACGCTTTAAAGTAATTAAACATGTATTTAACATATGCATATACTATTATTGCAAAATATTCATTATAATCTATCGACATTCAGAGTTGCGTTGATCGAGTTTGAGAACCGATGTGCATTTTCTAGCAATTAACGAAAAAAAAACCCTTGCTTTTACTATGCGATTCGTTTATTTTTGAAATAACATAATAATAATTAACAGACAACGTTTATTTGGGAACCTGTAAAATAACCGAATAACAATTATAAACGTACACAGTTATTGTTTTCGTAAGAAAACGGTGGTGGTAGGTGGTATTTTAGTAATTATATATACATATATTGAGGCATTAGCCTCTATTCTTCGTGAGCTAAGATCAGTGTCTGCTGCGCCATAGTCACTGAACGTTCACATCTCGCATAGTACTACCTACCTACTCTGTATCCTGGAAACTTCTGAGCCATGTAAGTATATATTTTACATTTACTCAATTTATACATATTAATAGGCGTTTGTTTTAGTCCAATGGAAATAAATTCCTTATATGTATCTCATTAATCATTAGTTATTTATATACTCGAGGATACTAACGATTTCGCACTAAGTTTCTTTCACTTATTATTTTGTGTTTATATAAGATAAAATCTTAAAATTGTAAATATCATGTAATCCAGACAAATCTCAACGTACACGTGTCGAGACTTAATAATGAAAATATTATTGAAGAATTTCACGTAGATTTTTTATCGCTGTTTCAGTGTACTTACACAAGTGGCATATATATTATACTCGCATATAAAGTACACGCGTAACCGGTATAATAATAATTGCTAATATATCTACTCCCGTTTGAATTTCCCACGCTAACAAGTACCTATATTATAGTATAACATTATAACAGTAATTAACCAGCCACCAGGTAAATAATATGTACATACTCGTACTCGTATTATATACATTTTTATTAGTATATGTATAGTAATAATATACTCAGTTGATGAGTTATATTAAACTCCACGTGTGACCTTTTGTCGTGTTGTTCTCTGATTTATTTTGAGTTGCATACTGACGAAATATGATGAGGTTAGAAGGCGTGTAATTTAAATTTTATACATTTGCGTTATAATGTATACGTATATACTCACTTTAAGTCACCTTATACGAACAGTTTTGAGATATCCAAACAATGGCAACAACAATAAAATGTATATTCTAATTTCTACAAATACTACTATTTTTTCGAAAATTAAACGAATCTGTGTGTGCGAAATCCGCTTGATTTTTAAAATGTTAACTTACAATGTTCAACAATCGCATTTAAACATGCGCTTACAAATCACTTAGTATTATATATAATTCGGTACTGAATGTGCTATTACAGTATAAGTGAATAATAATAACATTACAATATCACGTAAACCTCTTATGTATATAGGCACTGTTGTAGGTATGCGTAATTAACGTAAAGATAATAATTAGATATTAGATAGATGTACACATTGTATAACTAAGTATTTTCCTTTGTGTGTAAACTTTTTATAATAAATGACGTAGGTATAGTATTATTTGTACAAGATTTAACGATTGAAATGTGATAAAGTCAATTCGTGTGTTACGAATGAAACAATTATTCATCCGCACGGAGACATTATCTGCATTTATGAATCTGGGCAAACGAATGATACATACTATTATATAATCACAAATAGTATTTTATTTATTTTAAATTTATTTTTTAATCATTCGTATTATTATATACAGTAGATACTTACGAAATAATAACGCTAACGGAGTATGTACACATCTAATTCTAGGCATAATTAATACTTTATGGGTCGTGGCGACTTTAATATATGTAATCGATGTAGCAAAAGATAATATTATGAATGTAAATATTTAAAGCCCCGTTTTACAAAATTAAATGATAATATATGTTGCAGTGGCATATCGTATTGCAGTTATATTTTTTATAATTTTTTGATATGAAAAAAATTATATTAATAGTTTAATATTTATTGTGATGTATCATTATGTATGTAAAATATCCAGCTCGAAGGCTCGATCAAATATTGTTTTATAATGATGCTAATACATATTTAATTTTACATTATATGCATCCATACAGGATCTTAATGTAATTGAAAGTTTTACTTAAAATACGTTTAAAACAAGTATATTTCATGAAACATTTTTTCCGGACAATTAAACCCAACATTGAAGTCCGAAACCCAAATTAACTTGATATATTTTTATAAAAATGTACATGTTTAACATCTGATGTTATGTACATATAAGCTTTTAAATATATTGACAGAAACGCGTACAATCGACTTATAATTAATGTGAAGGTGTATTTGATATCGTATGTGTATATTTATACGTTTCGATGAAAAAATACTTCTGGATGACGAATACACGCAGATAAAAAGTTTTAGAAAATCATATGATTGTCCCCCTAGAGTAAAATCGTTTTAAAGTGATTATTCATCGAGAATGAAAAAAATTAATGTTTACTCTATTTATTATTTTTTTTTTTTTGTTTTCGGCGATGTAGCTGCACGCAGAATCGCTAATTAGAACAACAAAAAGTAATTTTCCACGAAACAAACTGTGATTTTCCAGTTTGCATTGTAAAGGACGGAGGATGCGAAGGTTCATCAAACCGTGATTCCTATGCGAATATAGAAACGACTACTGCCGGGTGAGTTGCACGTACCATGACGCTACCTCGTGAACCCATGTATTACATTACCACCCGCGATATATCTATAATATAATATGTATTTATTTATGTATGTGCCTGCCACTGGTTGTGATAGTGATTATTATTTATTATAATATCGTTCACCGACAACGGTAATAAGTAATGACCCACTCCGATTGGAAATAATTTCTATAAATTATTATACTACCGTGCGAATTTTCGATTACAATTCCGCGCCAGAAATAACAATTAATTTTGTTATCCTCTACAGTATTAATATGCAATATGTAGCTTTGATGTATACATGCACCATGTTATTAACTGTATACTTCTATAATGCTCATCCGGTCTTTCACCAATACTAGGTATAACGCATGTAGTTCGTATTTTCATAATTTTATATACTCGTCTTATATACTACAGGTGTCGTATTTATATGTATGTCAATATGGAGATTAGGAGAACTTAAAACCACCTCAATTTACTATTAGAAATGTTGTAAATACATTACGTTGGATATCACCGTTTGCTTAATCTGTTTATTAAGCAGTAAGTTTTTCTGAAAACAAATTATAAACCCCTTAAAATTTGACTCACACCGTAGACACGTATAAAATAATAGCTACCCGCATTAACATAATTTTAAGTTCAAATGTTGGAAGTGTTATGAATTTAATGTATCTACTGAAATATAAAAAAAGTACACTGAGTGTTTATACTTAATATACTGATTTTAGTTGTACACACATTATTGGTATATATATTTAAAAGCAAAGTCAGATTATATTGTAATAAAAAAATTGATTCTGAACAAAGGTCAATGAAAAATACGTATTGAATACCTTAATCTTTTATAATTGTAACTTTAATAATTATATATATATTACGTTATATAGGAATTTTCCATGCTTGGTATAAACATTCATATTACACAATATTTATGCTAGATGTCCTGACATACTACATATATGCTTAGTCAACCTATCATTATATTTTGACGATATAAATCAGTGGTCCTCAAACTGTCCTCCGCGGAGCCCTCAGGGTTCCACAATTATTTCTCAAGGGCTTCGTTCGTTTTATAATAAAAAATTTAATAATATAACAGTTATTAATCGTTATGTAAAACAAAGAACAATCATATTTTAATAAGACTCCGTCAAAGCAGATATAATTCACCTATGGGAATGTACATACAACATTAAAATCCCGATAAAAAAATATAATTATTTGATTTTAGATAATATGCATTCCCGTTCCAAGAATTATTCGGCCAAGTATGTTGTATTTAAATGTAATATTAAATATACATTATATCATTTTAAGTTTCCTTCTATATACAGGGCTATATTAGCGCATAGAAACTAAAAGCACTTAAGGCCTACGAATATTTTGGGCTTATAAAATAGGTTAGGATTAGATTAGGGTTAGGTTAGGGTTAGGTTAGGTTAGATTGAAATAGGTTAGGTTAACATTTTTATTGCAAGAAAAAATCTAATTGAAAAAAAATTAAAAACGCAATTTATGCATATTTTAATTTTTAAACAAACACGAAGAACCTAATATTGATGTTTTTCTGGGGGGTTCATGACCCCCATGACCCCCCCCCCAATATGCGCCTAGATATATATACTATACATTTGCCCAAGTAAAATATTATGTACCATATAAGAATTTACAGACTAAAATAATTATATTACTCGTATATTGTTTCATCGATGTTTCGGTATAGTAATTCGTACAGCATCTATCGGGAAAATAAATGATCTTCATTATCGGTACTTTCAATTGAACACGAATTGCTCCAATAATTAATACTGAAAAAGTAATTGAATCTTTTGCAAAGAAAAAAATTTTGTAACTATGAAGTTATGTTATATAGTAATTAGTATTATTTAGTAATATACTATACAATTGTTAATTTTTTTTTTTTATTAGTTACAGTCTTTTGTTTGTTATACAGTTATTTACGAGGGTTACAGAACTATGCAAATTAGTAAAAAAAAAATGTTTTTATGGTATTTCAAAATTTATTATTATAATAAAATTAATTGTTCTTAAGATTTTACTTTTTAAAATTGATATCATATAAGAAAATAAACGTTATAATATAAAAGTTTATATTTGACTTTTATAAGGAAAATATTGTTATACTATACGACTATACTGAGACGATACCTGCAAAAAAAACATTTGTTGGTTTTGGTAACGGATTTAATAATTGACATAGAAAAAGTTAAAAAATTAATTAATTTACATTATGACGGACCGATTCCTTACAAATTAATAGGTATGCGATTTTAAGAAAAATATTTCGCGGTCGATTAAATGTTTAATTTGCGATGGATTTATTGTTATTTACAAGAAATATACGACCCTCAATTTCAAAAGCGTTAAAATCTTAATATTTTAATTAACAATACAGAAATGTAACGTAACACGGTTTAAATATATCTTGACTACAATAAGTATTTCTTCAATCCGAATTTCCGGTAAAGCAGTAATAGTTTTAAATTCGATTAGTAGGGGCGTCATTTCAACTTTTGAAAGGGTGAGGCAAGTGATTAAATTTGCAACTTCATAATATTTAAAAAATCATGGTTATCTATATATGTAAATATTTAATATTTATGGACGATAGACTATCAATAAAATATTTTTTCGGAGCAAAATATGTAAGGATTACGAGTAGTAATGAATAATGATGTTATGATGATAAACAAAGAACATAAAATGTTTCAATTTCCACAAATTAAATTATAACATTAATGATAGTAAAACATTAATTTATTTACTATAACTTTTAGTTACCTATCAATAGGTTTAATGGAATAATAATATAAATCTAATTAAATAAATACTTATAATTTTAATATTTGTATATTTAAAGCCGCGTCCACACCTAGCAAACACCTGAGGAAACATTGTTGAACGTTTGCCCAATGTTTTTCAAACGTTTGCCAAATGTGTGTCAAAATAACAAATATTTTTATTTGTTCGCTAAATGTATGCTCAATTCATTAATCTACAGTTTTGATTATGGCGTCTCTAGAGCAAGTTGCATGTGTAGGAGCTGCATTAATAATTATTCATAAACACTATAAAAATAAATTGAAGGATAGAAGTAAAAGACGATGGTGGGTAAGACAACTACTACAACACCGAAAAACATAATGGTGAGCGTTTCATTATGGATTTACACGCAAGTGATTTGTTTAATAATTTTACAAGAATTTCAAGTGCCGATTTTGAATTTTTAATAAGTGTAATTGGACTATACTGTACCAAACAAACATTCAACAAACATGTTGGTTGGATATTTTGGATGTTTGATGAACGTTTGACCAAATGTTTGTAAAATGTTCATTAGATGTGGACGCGGCTTATTACTTTACAGAACCTATTTATAAAAACATAAAATTGTATCTCAAATATAATGTACCGTAGTTTGGGGGGAATAGGGACGATTTTAACGGGTTTTTATAGATTATGAGCTCAATTTTTACGGTATCGATATCACGAAAACTGTTTTATAATGATCACATATATAGAAATATGTAATATACCAAAAATAAAGTTTGTAAGGTTCGCGTAATAATGATTATTATAAACTGGGGAAGAGCCAGTGTTTCCCAACTTTTAATAAACTATGAATGTGTGTTTTAAAGAGAATATTACCTGATTTCTGAGTACGAATTAGTAAATAAAAATTTACCGATTTTAGCATTTGATCATTGGACAAAGAATTGTCGACTTTTTAAAATTTCTTAGAGTAGGGCATTTTTCATAATCTGCCTTCCTAAATGACGCCCCTGTCGACCAGTAAAATCAGTACAATATTTAATTGCACGCAAGCAGTGTGATTATTTATAGCACTTTTATAATATTTTATAACTCGCAGTCGAGGTTAAAATTGATTTTTTAAGTCAAAAACGCATACATAATAATAATTCATCAAATAAAAAAGAAAACTTTTAAAAATTGAACAAAATTGGACCTGTGCTAAATATAAAGGAATTGGGATGTTAGGATATTAAATTAAATAATTAATTGAAATTCAGCTTCAAAATGCTGTTTTGAAACTAGTGCTATGTAGAGCATTGGCCTTTTTTTAATTTTTGTTCAACTATTTTAAAACAAAAAGTAATTGTTTTGAACTTTTGGCGATATTAAATATTTAAACGATTACTTTCTATTTTTCTATTATTTTCTTTATAAAAATCTTTTATTATTATTATTTTTTTTTTTACATATTGTCAATTTGTTAAATTGTATTCTCCTTATATATCAAATGATTATATAATCGAATTGGAATTAAAAACAATACAATTTAACGTAGGTTGAAAACGTACCTTATGATAGAACTGGAGATAAAATTATATTTTGTGACTATACCTGTATTTTTATGATAAAAATATTAACCTTCCCCGTATAATCTAGCCCTAATTAGGATAACCCATGTATAATGTAAACAACCGACGATTGATATTTTAAGTGAGATCCTTGGATAATGTCATAATATAAAATATTTATTGATATATAGATCGACGAGGTGAGTACGGCGACGGATTTGTGCAGAAGAAGAATTACTATTAATAGATTCTACAACTTGAACAGAGTGCACGCGTCAGGATGAAAGATAACGTTCAGGTGGTAGCAGTGGTCGTGCTGTGCATCGCGTGGTTGTGGCAACCGATCGAATCGGACATGGTGCAGATAAAACCGACAGCGGCGTTGCTGGTGTCGGTGAAGAGGTCCAACGACAACAACGCGTCGGCGTCAGACACGAGCAATAGCACTTCACCGTGCGACCGATACCTGAGATCGGCCGAAGCGGAGGTGAGGAATCCGCGTAACCATAAGTTCGTCACGTCCAACGGTTGGACGGAACGGCATAGACCCCGGCCCGAGATTAGCGTGTACTCACGCATCGAGGAAGTGCCATCGCCGCCACAGCCTGCACCCACAGTGGCCGCGTACTACCAGCAACAGCGTGACAGCTTTTACCACAACTCGGCCGTACAGCAGCTACCACCCGCCGTGAGGACGTCTAAACGCATCATATACTATGCAACGCTACCCGACGTCGTCCGACCACCCGCCGGATACTCGTCGTCGCCTAGCTATTCATCCGATCCGTTCACGCTCGGACCTGGGCCCTTCTCCGCCGATTTTCGACAACTCGACTTCAATAGGTACTTGTTATAATTTAATTTATATATATATTACATTGTGTATATTATGTATATTATATACACGTTTTATCTTAAATTGCCTTGAAATATTAACCTTACAAGCCAATAATCTACACGTAATTTCCTTGTAAAATACATCCATGCTGTGAAAACAGCTGAGCCAAAGACTACGGACAATTAGGGTTAAAATATCAACTTAAGGAGTCTATGTTTTTCTATGTTTACAGAAACACACCTCCGGACAGTTTGCAGCGTAATCGTTTGGCGTCATACGAGAACGTCTACAATCATGGTGGTGGCAATGGCGGCGTGACTTCAGTCACGTCCAAATCGACGGCCGTGTATAACAGTAGGTACGACGAACCTGCCGAGTTCCGGGATGCGTACTACCGACCGAACGAGTTCACGTCAAAGTTCGCGTCATGGGCTGAACCGTTTTACAAGAGTTGGACTTCGTCGTCCTGGGACAAGGATTCGCCGGCTTACAAAAACAATAGGGGCCCATCGCCGTCATTCTCCTCGTGGGATCGGGAACTAATGGGTAGAGGAGCGAGCCCATGGGAGAACCGAGGATCTTCTTGGGATAACAACCGGGGATCGTCGTGGGACAACCGGGGTTCATCGTGGGACAAGGAGCTGGTAGAGGTGCCGTTACAAAAGCCTAACGGCGATAGTGGTAGCCGCAATGGTGAAAACTTCAACAACAATGACAAATATCCTGAAGTGGCGGTCATCCATTCAGATGTGATCGACGTAAGAGGAGACCGCGGGAGACAACAAAACAGTTCACCGCCACCATCGTCATCGCAAGCCATGCCACCCTCTAGGTTTACGATCATCGACGTCGACCCAAAACCGTATCATCACCAGAACCAACAGCCTCAGCAGCAGATACCAGCGTCAATGCGATACGAACCACCACAAAAGCCGATGCAATACGAAACATACACGCCGATGCAAGCCCACACGCGATATGAGCCGCGTCAGCCACAGCCGCCGTCGCCTATGCGCTATGAACAGCAGTACCGGCCACCGCCCTCATCATCGTCCACGCGTTATGGATCACAGAACGAAAACAAACTACCATCCAATGGGTATGTATTATGCATACGTCATATAACTTATGTAATATCGTTTTTATCAATTTCGGTTCAACAGCAAAAGAATTTCTAGATTCTAAATTTTTTTCAGCATGTGTATATTTTCAAGATTATTCATAGTTCGCAAATACATCTTTCGATTATATGATTTACACTTTAAGCCGTTAATCTTTTAGTTATTAAATAGCATTAAAACAATATTGTTAAATGGACCCAGTGCTTTTATAATTATATTTGCCTATAAAATATAAATTTAAATGCGGAAGAGGCTATACCTAAGTAGGACATAGATCATAGCTAGAGCAGTGAAGTTATTGCATTAAAAAAGTCACTAAATTGCTTGTATTATCGCATGAAAATTTACATTAAATATATTACAAATTGCAATTATTATTTTTAAAATTGCATTAAAAAAAATAAAAAATTATAGTTAATAAAATAAAATAATAATAATAATAAAATTCTAATATATTGCTTATATTATTGCATTGAACTATAAGAGATTTTTTTAAGTTTTCATAATCAAATGATTGTCTATTATTACACATAGCAAATGTTTAGATCGGGAAAAACTTCTTTCTACATTCGTGATTGTGATTGGCACGTACTTGAAATAGGTTAAATTATCGCTGATCAAGTCTTTTGGTAATCCCTCCATAGACTGAATTTTTTCACTTAAAATGTTGAGTATAAGAACGATTGTTTAGTATCCATCATTTTGTTGTAAAATTCTTTTAAATTTCTAGTTTATTAAAATTACATTTTGTTCCATGATTTTGTCTATTTCAGTTTCAACATTTTTAACTATAAATAAAGCTTCGATTAATGGGAAATATTGAATTTCGAGCTTAGTAATTTCTGCTGTTATTAAACCGTAAGTAGAATGAATGAATATTAAGTTGATTTCTATTGAGTTATCCGATAAAAGTAGTTAAGCTTCTTTTATAGAAATAGCATCAATCGAATTTAATAATTGTATTCATTTTTTTATTTCCATAAAATGTTTACAATAGTAGGAAGCCGCATTAATTCATCTCCCCCATCGAGTCATAATGGGCTGGGGAAGTAAATTAATACCTGCAGCTTCTTCTTTAAATAATAAAATACGGGAGGGAGCCTTTAAAAATATTTGTTTTACTTTGGCGATAAGCTTCTCAACTTTTGCTATTCTATGTATACCGTGACCTAAACAAGTTATGTGCACCATCTTGGAGTACAATACTTTAACTGTGGAGGCTGTTTTGACCATATAAGGGGCCGCATCATATAAAGATAACAAAACTTCATCGTGACGCGAGGCCGTAACTGGGGGGGTCCAGAAGTCCGGACCCCCCGAAATTTTCAAAAGTAGAAACATTTTAGCGGTGAATATAGTTTATTAACTATAAATTGTATTAAATAATAATGTTAGACCCTCCTCCCGAAATTGTTTTTTAGTTACGGCCATGTCGTGACGAATTCTATCAGGCCATAATAAAAACTTGAACTTGTCAAGAAGTTTAGCTATTGCAGATTGGTTATCTTTTTCAAGAATTTCTGTTGTGAGTGAAAATATCTTACCAGGATGAGCAAATTTTAAGGTTCCAATTACAATATTAGACATAAAACATCCATTTGCATCAGTTGACTCGTCAATAGATACCCATATTTTTTTACCTGTTACATACTTTCTGGTACTTTTCATAACATCTTCGTAGCAATCATTAACATATGTTTTGCGTAAAATAGTGACAGTTAGAATTTCGTTGCCAGTGTATTTTTCCAAAAATTACCGGAAATGTATGTTACTAATTTTATGTAACGGAATATTACTTAATATCAATGCTTTACATAGATCAAACGAAAAATTTGATTGTTTTGTACTTGTTACTAATTGTTGAACTTTTCAATTTTTTTTTGTTGGTTTTCTTATTTGCTCACCTAGAATGTTTATCGGTTTTGAGATGTTGCGCACAGTATATCGTCGATCGATAATAATAACCTAACCTAATCTAACCTAACCTATTATTCCATCTGAGTACTCCTGTAGTCTGTTTAGTATTACTAGTGCTAATATTTTGTAACCAGTGTTCAGTAATGATATACCTCTATAGTTTTCAACTTTCTTCTGATCTCCTTTCTTGTATATAGGGAATATAAGTGACTCGTTTCAACCTTCTGGTATTCTTTCTTCTTTCCATATTAATTAATTAATTTATTTATTTATTTATTCATTTATTTATTTATTTATACGGACAAAAGTCCAATTCACAATATATTTGTAAAGATAACAATAATATAATATAATTTAAAATAGTAAAATATACCTAACACAATAAAAAATGAAAAGATTAATATATCGAATAATAGTAATAATAATAATTATAATAACAATGATAATGACAATAATAATAATAATAATAATAATGATAATAATAATAAAAATACATTCAATTTTTTATAATATCATTAACTATTTCTCGAAGACATTAAAATATTTATGGGGTCGTATGATGTAAACTTTTTGGATGAATGAGGAATATAGAATGAATGATTGTTACGAGTGTAGTGGCTATTAACTTTGAAATTTAATTGAATTAATAAAAATTGATCATCAATTTCGTTATTTAGCAATTTGGTGAGGAACGTGTTGTATGATAAGTGTCTCCGTACATTTAAAGATTCTAAATTTAACAATTTTAAAATATTATCGTAGCCAGAGCGAGGAGTGAACGAGGTTCATGAAAATCGGAGCAGTTTCTTTTTATCATACCAAATACAGACAAAGCTTTATTTTTAATCGCTGATACATGAGCATTAAATAATAGTTTGGAATCAAATAAAATCCCAAGATCTTTAAATAATGACGAACGATGTAGGTTAATGTCGCATATATGATAATTAGAATGTAAGGGATTGTGTTTTTTGGAGTAAGTAACAATTTGGCATTTATCAATATTTAATGAAAGACTATTTGAACTATTTATTGTATTAGTTTCAATATCTGAGTTTTTAATTCGTGTTCTCCCGCTTTCCATAGTTCAGCATTAATTATGTCACGCTTTTGATATACTTAAATTTAAACAATGTGAAGCACGATGTGTATACAAAGCAAGATGCTGAATTTTTAATATTTGAGCTTGAACGCCTTGATATTTTCCGGGCATATTAGCCCCTCCGTCGTAGCCTTGACCACGCAAATATTTTATATTAAGCCCTAAGTCATCTAATTGGTATATTATTATTTTGGAAAGATTATAACCAATTGTATTTTCAACAATAATCAATTTTAAGAAATCTTTTTGCACTTAATTATGAAAAACATAGCAAATGTACAAAACTAATTGTTCACTAATACTTATATCGGTTATTTCATCAACAAGTATTAAGAAATATTTTGATTCTTTAATAGCATTTACAATTTTACCAAGAATTACACTGGCACAGCAATCGATCAAATCGTTCTGTGTAGTTTTACTAATAAAACTAGCATTTTTCGGAAATTTTGAAGATGGTTTTTCAAAACAACATCACCTGAATTTATACGAAATTTCAAAAGCTCTCTAAAATTTCCTTCATTATTTACACTATTTTGAAACAAATCTCCATCATCGCGATGACCACGTAAAGGAAAGTTTTGACGACCACAAAGAAAAATTGTATTAATGATCGGGACAAGTTTTTTTCGATTTTCTTAAATTTGCTTTTGAATATTTGAATTTAATTGAACAGCAACAGACTTCTCAGTAGATTCTATAACATTTTTAAAATCATCCGCTTTGATAATTGAAACTTTATGATAATCGTTATTTGAATATTTTTTTAACAGTTCGAGAGCTTTTTTTATACTTATTTAATGGCTTAGTGTATAATTTACCTGCGTTTTTTTTACTTTTTCCCACTACATCACGAGAAAAAAACTCACAAGTTCTACAATAAACTCCTTCGTGTTTTTGACTATAAGATAATCACGGAAAATCGTTAAGCCATTTTAATTGAAATTTTCTTGAATCTTTATCTTTAGGAAAATCATATAAAATATCCGGTCTCCATATTTTTGTCAATGCAAGATATTTTTTATCATTATTTAGTTTTGAACTTTGACTGTCAATAAAGTTACCATTATCTAATGCATCAACAAAAATATTTTTTTGTACATGATTGTCAACATCGGTTAGTAAATCTTTAGAACTACTTTCATGTACAGGTGTAGAAATATCATTACTAGTACTTACATTTTCTCCATTATTTACTTTAGATCGATCTTGCACTTCATTTGAACGAATTTTCTAAGCAAAAAAAGACATTAATAATCTCTGAGTACTGACAGAACGATCACGTTTATTGAGAGATTCAGAGTCATTTCTAAAATCTGACATCGTAAAATAATTATATATTTAAAGCCGGGTGTAATAAAAAACCGTGTTTTACTAACAATCATACAATATTATATTCGACAGGCAGTCACGAGCTAACTAAGTGTGACTAAGCTGAGACTCATAAACAAAATAATAATATAGCAATATTAATATTATTAATATAGCGAATGCCGAATAATAATAATAATTACAGCGATCTAATAATAATAATTATCTGGTTTTCCGCCGTTGCTCGACGTTATTACAATAGCTGTATGAGACAGAGACAGCGGCGGCGGAAATCACCGATAATATTATTCTTATTTATAAAAATAACACAAATAATATGTGATTTTAAATTTATAAAATTATTTTGTTGGTGACTTAAACAAATGACAGGGGGTGCCCGAGCACCCATGACCACCTGAATCCACCCACCCCAGCTGAATCCGCACCAGTCTCATAATCTTAATATTATACAATATCTATAATGTTTATTATTATTTACCAGTGGCGTATATAGGAAGGTGTCTAGTGGTCTACAGCCCCCCCCCCCCCGAAATGTTTCAAAAAACTTAAAAATTATTTTAAACGTTTGTTATATTTTAATGGTGCTCTATACTTATTTAGAAATAATTTTATAAAAAAAAAAAAAAAAAATAGAAAATTTTTATACTATTTATTAGTATTTAATTTTTAGATTGAATTTTTTTATTATTATTATCACCAAGGTACATAGTGTTTTACATTTTTTTTATACCACCTATTTTTACTATACATATTGTTTATGTTGTATCAATTCATTTGTTAGTCATTTTATGTTATCATTTTTGTGCGATGCGTAGCGGTGCGTTGCGTATCCGCAGCCCTCGTCGGCGGCGGTGATAGACCTCCGTGTGCGACCGGCTAGGTACACAATCGCGCTGTTATCATCGCATGAAAATGTCGTTATTTCCACGTTTTCAAAATTTTTCGGTTATGTTTTTGTAAAAGTAAAAGTCAATATTGTGGTGTCTGGGAAACAAACGTACCTAAAGAAACTAGCATTTGTTTATAAGTTATACCAAATATTACAAAAGTTACAATTTTGTTACTATCTATAAAACATTTATATGTATATATATATATGTGTGTGTGTGTGTGTGTGTGTGTAAACAAATAAAAAATTGTAATTTTCGTGCACTTACCTATTAGACATTAACAATTAAATTAATATCCCTAACTGTAATCTAAAATAGTAAAAACGTGCACGCACCAGAGATAATTAAATTATTATCTATGACAACCGCAGAATTCTGTATTTTATTATGGCAGGATGTTTATAGTATCACAGAATATGTCATTATTCTATGGTAAGATTATATTTTTATCAACATTTTGATTGTTCTTTATTAATATTATATTAATAAAGTTTTACTGCTAAAATAATTTAAAATTTATTTTTTATTTAAAGAAATATATAATTTATTGGGAAGAATTTTACTTAGGAAGTTGGAAATTATAAATTAATAATATGTTAATAGTAACTTAGATACCAGATACGAAATAATGATGGTTAGGCTTTGTAGCACTTCTTTTTATTTACTTCAGAGTAAATAACATTTTTGTTTTTAAACCAACTGATAATATATATTAAACTGATTTTTTGTTCTTGATAATCCCACATATAACTGTCCATGTGAGAAACAGTCAGAGATCAAATCAATACCAAAATATTAAAATGTTTGACCTTAAAACTTATTAATTGTAATAGTGAACGTTATTTTAATGGGAATTGAAGTATCTTAAATTGTAAATATAAATCATTAGGATTAATAGATATATAGTGTTATTGAGGTAATTTCTTCCGCTGTAAATTATATTACAATACTATTCGATATACTATATATATTAGATGAGATTGAATATTTTTAAATATATTTTTTTAATTTTTAATTTTATTTGTCTGAAAAACGGCGTTATTATTAATTTTTTTAGGTACTATGAAAATATAAAGAACAACATCAACACTCACCAATTCATGACGAGTTGGACAGAAGTATCATCAACTCAAGACGAAGTATTGCCCACGCACTCGGTGAGCGTAAACATCAATTCGCTCGGAAACTCTACTAGCATGCAAAACAACACCAAAATTATTCCCTAAACAAGTACTCCAAAGATACCAAAATAAAATGTGTAAATTCATAATATTATTTAAGAAATGTTGGTATTTGTATTATTGGATTTTATATAAAAATAATATGTGAGTATTAATAACTTTATACATTATTTATGTCGATAAATGTGTTAAATCAAAATGTTTTTATAACAATTTACGACAAATCATCAATTTCATCCAATTATTTATTTACATTAGATACATTGCATTCACGTTTTCATAAATCTTTAAAATGAATGATTTTTTTATTATATAAACAATTGTTTAATTTCATATTTGATAATAAAATAATAAAAATTAAAAATTAGTAATTGGTTAATACTCGTAAATCAATAAATAAATACACAAATAGTATATACATAAAAATAAATAAATGCTTTGCCTGGATTATTGTTATATTCAGTGCCGGAGCAATCGTCGATGCGAGCGAGGCACGTGCCCCGGGCCCCGATATTTATAGTGCTCCCACCTGAATGAAACCAAAAAAACATAAATTAAGTTAATTTTTGATCATGAGTCTTGGTATACCCAACATATACTATTATACTAACAACAAAAAATATATTACCCAAAATACCCATGTATCACATTAAAAAAATTCATATATATTTCAACATAGTTCTTTGTATCTTAAGTAGGTAATTTTATAATTTATTTGTTTTAATCAGTCTTGTAAAGTATTCGAATACAAGTATTTGAATACGTGTATTAAAATACTTTTTGAAGTATTTTTTGGTACCTATTATGAATACTTTTTAAGAGTATTTTTAACATAATATAAATAATAAATATAAATTCACTTTATTAATTATTTTTCACAACAATTTGGCATCAATAAAAATACTATTGTTTTTGTTGAAATAATATTAAATCGGCTTGATCTGTAAGTCTTAACTACAAGACTGGTTTTATTTTTACGGTAAATTTGATTGATAATCGGTAAATTGATATTTCTGGTATCTTATGTAGTCATAATAAATATATAGATGTTCACATATAAATATATAATTATATAAATGATCGATATTTAGCAATCAGTAAAATAATTTCGTTATTTTTAGTTATTTATCCAATCTACTATGGACAGTCACGATCGCGATAAATTTGGTTCCTATCCCTCTGAGTACCAAAAAAATAATTAAAAAACAAAAAAAAGAAGAATTTTTAAAAAAACAACGAGGGTCAATGTCCCGATTTCTTCAATTACCACAGTCTAGTAGTATTTTTAATTCTAATAATAAATAAATATTAAATAAACAAGACCAATCTAAACCACAGTCCGCGTAGAAATGTTTTTAATGAAAATTTAGATATTGCTTTACCACCTTCAAGTGAAAAAAGTGAAAAGCCAATATCGCATAATCTAGATTCAACAACTATTTTAAATTTTGTTAAAGACATAGACTTAACAGACCCTTATAACTGACCAGATTCTATAAATTCCTACCTAAGAGTTGATTTAGTCAAACTTGGACCATGAAGAAATATAAAAAATATAAAATATCCTATTAGCTCAATTGATAAAACTGAAAGACAATTTTCTAATGGTTTGTATTCTAGAAAATTATCTAATGGTGAGTTTATTGATTGATCTTGGATCCAAACACTCCTTGGCTCGAATATACTCCTCAAGTATTAGGATTCTATCGACCTTGGATCCCCCGGTCTCGATGCCACGTTTCGACAACTCCCGGTTTATCTCGACAATATTTAATTCACCAATGCATTTGACTGCCATTGTGATATATTAAAATTTAATTGCTATCTACCTAATTAAAATTCAATAGTAATTGTGCGAGATTGCCGCAAATAGGGATATCGATTGGCAGAGATGCACTTTCTAATCTATAAATGGCCTAAACCACGTTTAGCGTTGTAGGAATTACGAAAAATTTTTGCAAATTACGCCCGAAATTTTACACCTTAGATTGGATAAGCCCTTAGTATTTTATTTCAAATAAAAATTATAATAAACTATTAGGAACCGGTACGATCAGGACACCTATTGTAGGTTCTTTTAACCCGATATGTGCTAATTTACTTTAATTTACGTAAAATTAATTTTATTAAAATTAGCACTTACCTTACTCTTTTTCCGACTGCGCCAATGTAGGTGTGTAGGTGAATATTAATTAAAATTGTAAAAATGTATATTAAATAATAATCTATTGTTTAATAAGAGAAAATTACACTTTATTAATTAATAAATTATACGGACAAATAAATGACCAGCTGTTGTTTTCTGTTCTCGTCGTCGTCTTATGAGCTTTTCGAACCCGCCGAGTCAACCGTCCGCCGCCGCCGGCGACGGCCAACCGGTTCGGTCGCGTCCTCACGGACGTCTATAAGGGCGCCGTGGTCGTTGTGATTACGACCACGACACTAACAGGGTTCGAATTAACTGAATAACAAAAATACGCCGCTTTACATTCTCACATATTTTCAGGGAATTAATTCTAAGCTCTTTTCTTGTATCACTACACATGTCTTTGACAATTTTTTAATTCACTATGACACATAGGAGTGTTTGTATAGCAAATTAAAAATTGTAATACTTTTTTTTTGTTGCAATATTATCAAATAAAACACAAAATTTGACCCTAATCCATTATTTAATATGAATAAACGAGCGGTCGGTAATTAGGCCACATTTTGTGTATCTGCTTCGTATACAATATTTATTTACATTTTACTACCCGGAGATTGGGCCACAAATTAAATCTATACTTTTAAAGTGTACCCAGAAAATTTAAATTTATCCAGGCCATTTACCATGTACTACATTTACCAATTAAATCTCCAAAAAAATTTTCCTTCCTACGGTCGAATGATACATTTCTATTTGCTTATTTCAATAGAATTATAAAAATACATTTCATTTTATTTATAATACAATATAAAATACATTATAATACAATACAATATAACTTTCAACATAATAAAACTATAAAAAGACAATCATTATTTCATTATTTCGTTTAACTTATAATATGTTATATTAATATACCATTAATACAGACAAAATTTAATTAGTATAGTTGAAACTTAAAATAAACGCATAATTATATATATATATATTGTGTTTTAATTATTCAGATGTAGTTTGAAATAATATTTGGAAAATCTTGTTTTAATCTCGAAACAAAGCCTTTAAATTTGCCAGTCATTGCAGGAGCTCCATCTGTGCATACGGAAATACAATTTGTCCATAACAGTTCATTTTTTTTTAGAGTATCACTAACACAATTATATATAACTTGCCCGGTCGATGTTGTTAATAATTCAGTACAAGATAAAAATTGTTCAATAGCCTCATTGTTTTTAATAAATCGTATATAACTTAATAATTGACATTTTTTACTAATATTGGTCAATTCGTCAATTTGTAATGAAAATTTTCGGCCATCACATAAAATTTCAGAAACATGTTTTTGAATGTCGGAAGACATATCATCAATTCGTCGAGATATTGTATTATTTGATAATAGAACACGATAAACTTCCTTCTCAGCACTCTCACCTAACATTGATTTTACAATATCTTTGCAAGCTGGTAATATTAAATTTTCAGCTATAGTGTGAGGCTGCATTTTTTTAACTATTAATTCAGCAACTTTATAACTAACAATCTGAGCTTTATCGGATATATTTGTAAGTTTTTCCAACTGTTTTGATTGTTTTACATTTGATGATAATAAGCAGCTAAAATAAGTTTTATCTTTATTTAACAAATTTCCGTGTTTAGTAGTAAAATGCCTTTTTAATTTACTAGGTACCATACATTTGTTCCTAAGTTTTTCTCCACATACCAAACACTGAGGAATAGGAATAGTTTCTGATCCACAGAAAGTGAAACCAAAATTTAAATAATTATCATGGTACTTACGGCTTGCACTAGAAGATTGTGTACCAGATTTGATGGTTTCAGTAACTGTCGTTTTCTTTTTTTTATTATCGCCATTATTTTCTTCGTAATCGTTAAGCTTTCTTTTTATATTTAAAAACTTATCCATAGTTATTATAAAACAAACGTCGCAAAAATTCAATAAAATTTAGGCTTGTCGTGGTGTGGTTTGAACGTAATCGAGAAAACGGTATCGAGAGATAATAATATTATTACCTAATAACGATCATTATATACCTATTATTCGATAAGTAGATAATATTTATTCAAAGTGTGCCGTGTATTTATTTAAAGTGTGCCGTGACTTATAAAAACTAATAATAATGTGGCGCGATGGGAAGAAGTTTGGGAACCACTGATTTATGTGTTAGAATTCTGTAATTTGTTTTGAATTTTTTTAGTAGGTGTTGATACTTGGTGTTGTACCCTGTAGACTACATGTCGTTTATACGACACCCGGTAGTATCAATGTATATTTTTTTCTTGTAATAAAGTGGCCTACGTGACCGGCGAGCCATCAGCATTTGCTTGATCAGCGAATCCCACGACTCGGCGGAAACGCTGGGTTGTTTGTCACAATGCTCGAGCAGTCAAGTAATGACCACTACAGAGCATCAACGCGTGTCAGAGCATCTTTTAATATTTTATTATTGTAGTATTTCATTATTTTATTATTGCATTATTTCTTTATTCCATTTTAAATAGTCCATAGTTCATTTGAATTATAATAAAGTGCTATTTCTTTAAAACAACTCTCCTTTTATTTATCACCTTCACCACAAAAAGCACCATCACAACACTGGTAATAATAATGGCACAAAAAATAATATGAGCATAGTAATAAATTGATATAAAGATCCTTATTCCTTGCATAAATTCAATGAGTGGATTAAAATGTTGTATTTTTGATAAATTAATGTGAGGATTACAAATTGTACTTGAAAAGGAATATAGAAAATCTAAATATTTTCAGTTCTAAATAAAATTATGTAAATTTGAATAGTTTTTCACCGATGATTGTCGGTTTCTATCAGTGGCGCATTTAATATATACGCGCCCCGGGGCAAAATAATTTTTCCGCCCTTCCCCTTTATAAAAAAAAATATATATATATATAAATAAATTCAAAGCTAAGCAATAAAAAAATTAATTTTATGAAACAAATTATAAATCAGTTATTTTACGATATTGTATTAGATAATTTTATAGTAATACATATCCTAACGTTAACCTAATTTTTTTTTTCAAAGTGAATATTCCTTTTTTAAAAAAATATATATATACATATATATTAAATATAGAAAACGGAATTAACACTTATTATATGTACAATGATTAACAATACATGGTTTTTTATTAGATTATATATATTATATTTATTATTAATTATATATAATAAAATAATCGATAGCTTATAATTTTTTTCTTGACTTTTAAGAAGAAAAATGTTCAATAATATCATTAAAATTAATAGTTTTCGTTAAATTAGCTTAAATGTTGAGGGTAGTTAATTAATTAAGACGATTTTCTCCCGTTGTTGATCTTAAATAAATTTTGACCCTTTTTAATGTAGAAAATGATTTTTCCGTTCAACAATTACTTGAAGGTGTACATACATAGTAGCATCCTTAGAGCAATATCAATATAAGGATATACTTCAACTAAACTATTCTCTTTTATAAATGCTAACGTACATTGAACACTTTTAGGTACAATTTTACTCCTTTTGTACACTTTTTAAATGTGCCCTAAAATGAATACCGCGTTCTGTATACCGAGTTTTTATTATAAACATTGAACGAAAATATAATATCTTATCGAATAATAATGAGTGTAATATACCTATTTTGCTATTTTACTATTACCTAGGTGACTATGTATAGTATAATTTTATTAATTTCTTATTAGATGCTCAACAATATTTTTTAAAATACTAAACAATACTGAAAAAGGTGTGAAAATTAAAAAAATCATGAATACATCAATAATAAAAGTTAGAATATTTTGCTGCTCCCAAAAATGTGCCACCCGAGGCATTTGCCCCTTTCGCCCCCCCCCCCTTAAATGCGCCACTGGTTTCTATGTTCACACTGCAACGATACAGACCGGCATGAACAGAACCGTCAAAACATTCTTTCGAATGTTGGTCGGTTGATGCTGGTGCGGTAATGTACTCACCAATGTGAATTATCTCATATAAACTAATAGCATTGATTATCATATATTATTATATACATATATTACATATATTTAATCAATGCTAATAGTACAATGTTTTATCGTGCCGTTACGTGCTGTGCTGTGCTGTGCCGTGCCGGACAGGTGTGAATCAGGCTTAATACGATATGCGTTAGTACTATGTTTGACGTAAAGATATGTAATAAAAATAAACACTTCAAAAACCCAGTGTAATTTTTGTAATTGTAAAAATAACTTATGTGTCCGCATAAATGACCCGTTATCGACATTATTGTGTAAAGGTGGCTACACACAGTGTTGGCCTGGCTTTTAAGGGCCCAAGCATGATTAACTTAATCTAACCCATACTACAACATTTATTTATTACTCGTATATTGAAATTAAATATATCTTAAATATGTAAAATGGTCATTAAAATGTAATACATATAGATTCTATAGTTGTTATTTTAAATAAAAAAGAATAAAGTTAAAAATTCTCTTAATCTAAATTTACCGTTAAGTATTCAACTTTTATAAAAAAAAAAAAACTATGCATGTTTAAAATAAATACATTTAATAATATATATTATATCATATGAAAAGTCTTATCGTTTCTTTTGACGATTTTTCTGTGTCATATATTAGTGTTATTTTATCTACATTTAAAGTAATATTTTTTTCTATAGCCATAAGCATTAGTGGTTCTAAACGTTGCTGATCGAGTGACGATCTTAATTATTTTTTTATTACTTTAAGCTTAGAAAATCCTCTTTCACAACTGACTTAAGTTGATGGCAATAACATTATGTATTTAAAAACCTGATTCAAATTGTTGTACATACCAGAATGACAAGATAGTTGGGTAATAATTTTAAAAACACATGTTATGCATTTCCAACAGGTATTACAATTTATCGAATCAAGTTCATCTTCGGAATCAGATGTCACTACTTCATCTATAATATAACCTTCACCATCATTATTGTTCATTATGTCATGTTTTTTTGGAATAATTTAAAATAATAAGAAGCAAATTGTTTCTATTTAAGTAATATAGTATCTCTATTAATATCAGATCACTTTATTACAGTTATCAAGATATCCATACCTAGCATATTCTTCAAAATTTTTGATGTATTTGTATATATTAGGATCTAACTATTTACATCCTTTAATATATTTTCATTTGGAATTAATCATTTTTCAATACTATTTAATATCAAGATCATTCATCCATAATAATTATAATTTATATTTATCGAACTACAGCACAATTATAAAACCTGACTAAGATAATAAGAAGTACGATTTACTTATTCTAACTATAGATTTAAAAATTAAAAGTTAAAATACTTTACGACCAAGTATTCCTTATAATTATTATATCCAAACGTTTAGTTACATTTAAATATACATATAAGAAAAAAAAAAGACGGGGGCCCAGGCAGCGATTGCTGCCTAGCTGCCTTGGCCAGGCCGACACTGGCCACACCTACAGTTTTATTTGTCCGTGTACCATGTACGGTCTAGTTCGAACAACGTACACCGATAGTGTGTGAGCAATAAAATGGATGAAAAACACCGTAAACGGACACGGAGTAAAAACTGAGGAGTTTGATTTTTTGTCCATATTCGGTGTTCGAACTAAAACCATGCAGTTCTAAAAACTTTTTAAATTAAATAATAATAATAAATTAACAAATTATGTACAAATTATTATTTTATTGATTATTTTTAAAATTCTATTATTTTTACATACTTCGCCACTCATTTCTACTATATAGTAGAGTTTTATATCTCTAGTTGCTCTTTGAAAGATCAATACTATTCTCTTTTTTAATTATTTGTAGTGTGGCTACTGAAACGGCTGTAGCCAAACACTTGGTACGTGATACAGGTCCCATATTGAAAGGAAAATGTGTGTGGATGTACGAATAAAATGATCCGTGTTGTTTGAACGCTGTACAATGATACAAAACGGAGTATGTGTCGTTCATCGGTGTACGAACTAAAAACGTGCGAACTACACAGTACACGGACAAATAAAACCGTAGTGTGTGGCCACTTTAACATATACATAATATATATTAATATTCCTTAAACAATAATATTATATTCATTGGTTGACGGCCGAATAAAACTTTGCGTAAATACTGTATAATATAAATTATTATATGTAATTATTGTTTCTAAATAATATATTTTTAGTTTAAAGAGTAATTTCTTTCGATTTCAATAGGAACTTGAAAATGGTAAAAACCCTTAAAAAACCGGTATTCTTTTGGTATTGTTTATAGGTTTCGGTATTGGTTAGGGTCTATTAAAAATATAAAATACAGGTAACGGTTATTTTCGGTCCGGTCTCAGTCCCTGTTTCCAACAATGTTTCAACCAATAGAAAATACATATGGATCTATGTGTCAAACTTGGAAAAGAGTATAAAGAAGGGGAAAAATGTTAAATTATTAAAAATTGTAAATAAAAATATTTTACAATAAAAATCAACCTCGTAGATAACATAAAAAATTCCTAAACATTAAATAAATATAACAGTTAACTAAAAAACCAATTAAATAGAGGAATAGAGGGCAGAAAACATTGAAACCCGTTGGAAAAAAATAAAGGGTATAATAAAAACAAGTGCATTGAAATACCTAGGAAAAAAGATAAAAGAACAAAAACGTAAATGGTTTAACGATAAGTTTCAAAATGCAATCGAAGAAATG
Source organism: Sipha flava (assembly GCF_003268045.1). Classification (NCBI taxonomy): domain Eukaryota; kingdom Metazoa; phylum Arthropoda; class Insecta; order Hemiptera; family Aphididae; genus Sipha; species Sipha flava. The sequence continues at coordinate 455,741 of NW_020272890.1, forward strand.
GATACAGCAAAATCAGTGATGTTTACAAGCCCAAACACAGAAAACAATAGAAATTATAATAAGAAGGGAAAAACGATTATGGGAAAATGAAAGAATAAAGTAAATTGAAGATAATAGGACAAACCCGACTCTTCTTTTAAACAACAAACAAAAAAATTAAAAATGGGATTTACCCTATCCAGAACAATAAACAAACTAACAACGAATTCCCCATAAGTTATCACAACCAATTACCAACAATTGCATTCGACCTATTTATGTAATCTATACGCCCTTATCTTTATATTAACCTTATTGATATTATTATATTTTTGGTTTTTTTTTCTATTCTGTATACCTACTCAATATTATGATACAATATCTTATTGTTAATTTAATTTAATTACGTTGTATATAATATAATTGTTGAGCTGTAATAGTTAATACTAAGAGCTAAATAATAAAAAAAAAAAAACCTAACCAGAACAGAGATAATGAAAGAAGAAAACGGAGCACTATTAACAGGAAAAGAAATTGTAAAACAATTTGGGAAAATGTTCGAGGAATTGTTCAACTTACAAACGCACTAAGACCATACGAAAATTGAGTACTATACAGCAGAACCTGAAGACATAGAACCAACATACTTAAAAACCAGGTGAAGATGACTTAGCTGTAAAACTTTTAAAATATGGTGGTGATGAATTAATAAGAGAAGTAGGGAAATTAATCAAAGATGTGTGGCACAAAGAAGAAATATCAAAATAATGGCAACTAGCAATAATATGTCCAATATATAAAAAGACAGATATGTATCTCATACTAAGTAGAATAAAACTGTACCCAAAAGATATCATTGAAGACAACAAATGTGGTAAATCCACTATAAATCACATTTTCATTGTTAAACAATTAGTTGAGAAGCATTATGAATTCAACAATGACTTGCATCTATTTATTGACTATAAACAGGCGCGTATGATTCAGTTAATAGAGAAGTTCTATAGAATGCACTTATAACCTTTGGGATACCAGCTAAAATAGTGAAAATTATCAAATTATATATGAATAAAACCAGATGTAAAGTTAGATTCAATCAACATATATCAGATGAATTTAAAGTTAAGACTGGACTTCGACAGGGAGATGCCGCCGTATCACAGTGCTCTTTAATATAGCATTAGAAATAGTAGTTAGAAAAACTCAGAACTATATAATATAGTGGGTTAAACTTAAAAAGAGAACAAAAGATAGTGCGGAATACTATATACGTATGAATACGTATGCAGATATTATCAAATTGGGATCAGATAGTCAAGAAGTAAAAACGGACACCGAAGAACTAATAATAAATAGCAAAGACATTCGATTAAAAGGCAAGAAAATCAAGGGGAAAATTTAAAAATTGAGAATTATAAATTTGAAAGAATACATAATTTTAAATAACTGGATGTTAGAATAAACAACAAAAATAATAACCATAAGAACAACTGTAGCAAATAAATGCTATTTTGGAGTAACGAGTATACTCAAACCAAAATAAGTATCAATTATAATTAAATTATAGTTAATACATATTATTAATCTAACCTAATGTGACGTCTCGCTCCCGCTTCGCCCATTAAGGGTTCCTAGAGAACACTTATCGCATGGTGGCGCCGTAGTAATGGGCTCCACGAGGACGAGCGCACGTCGACAGGCACGCCTACCTGCCAACTTACAGCCGAGACATTTCTACCGGAGCTATAAGATTTTATCCTACCCTTTTCATAGTCCTAGAAAAGGATACATAGGTCGCAATAAAAAAAAAAGGTATAATGAATAAAGAATAACCGTTGTTTTTTGAGATAAAGAAAGGAGTTTTATAATGTTATTTTGCCTTTATATCAGTTAAAAAGGGAAAAAAATTAAGTTTAATTTAATACCGAAGAAAAGCCGAATGGTATAAAACTTCGGTGATATTGTCAAAAGAAAAAAAAATATAAGGGGTCAATATAATAAAATACAAATAAATTATAATAATATAAAATACATGACCAAGATATACATTTTAACAAAATATGGTATTATAAATAATATAAGAATTTCCAAGAAAGGAGTTTGGGAAGTGTCGGTGCAAATGTATATACACAAAATAGAATCCATTGAAGAATCATTAAACTTAAAAAAATCTATATCGAATGTCTTCTCATTACGAGATTCAAACGGTTTACTTTGTGGTGCTATCCGGAGAGACGGACGGTAAAAATGCGGATCTTCATTTTTATAACTTTTATTATTTGGAGACTCAGTCGGGAAAATGGTTGGTCACGCCATTAATTATAATATTCGTAGGGGATGTCGCAAAAATACGACTGCAGATCTGTTGTTTTACAAAAACTCCGTAGTTTGGCCTACAAAATAACCCGACGAGTTTGGAAAATATACAGACTAGCACCCAGGGTAAATTTATGACAATATTTATTCTTTTAAGACTGTCAATAAAAGATGTACATATATATATTATATGCAACGGGCATGATCTAGTTACCAATTAAAGTTATTTAAATAAAAAATATAGGTACCTGAGGGGAAACGCCATAGCGATACAAGGAACGTCAATCAGATGACAAAGCATAATAATTAATAAACGAAAATATCTATAAAACATAATTATGTACGAAAATATTGGTCAATAATAATCGACAATTTTTCGTACCCACTAAAACATAATAATCATAAAGTTAGAAGAAAATAGTTAAAATGAATAAATATTGCCGGCCAAGGCGATTAATAAAAAGGGTCGTAATATTATTTACCGTTCGGGAGAGAAATTTTCCAACGATGGGGACGGATTGACCTTAACCACACATCCCAAGATTTGAAATAAAACAGTCAACAATCTTCTAGGTCCACAGGGGCGCCACTGAGGCTGCTGGGATGACGAAGGTGTTGGTGTTTGGACGGTGATGGACAAAGTCCCCGTTCTCCGGAGCTTAGCCGCCCACGGATACTCGAACGATGTTTTTTTTAAATGATTAAATATTATGATTGGCCGATAATATTTATCATTTGACTAATGAGGTACTAACGGAGGAGAATACGCGAGCAGCAACATTATCTGCGAACCGCGGCTGTGTGTCGGAGCAATATTATAATAATTAACAGCGCATAGGTATTCGCAACGCACACAACTTTATGCATCGATTCTTAAACGTTACACTAAATCAAAAATAACAATATACAACAGTGTTTCCCAAAGTGTTCCGCGGAACATTAAGGTTCCGTGGGATAATGCTAAAGGTTCCGTCAAATGTATGTGATTATTGAGTAACTTATTTTATATTATATTTGGAAAAAATATTATTTCATATTATATAAAAAAAATTGTGTTTTAAACTAACTTTAATAAAGAGTAACAATATTAACAGTATTGTTAAAAACATTTATAGAGTATTGGTTTTCCTATATTTTTTTTTTTTTTAAAAAAATTATAGTTGAATTGGAATTAAAGACATTAGGGTTCCGCAAAACATGAACTATTTTTTAAGGATTCCGTGATTGTAAAAGTTTGGGAACCGCTGATATACAAGGTAATTATCAGACCAGTTTGGTATAACCAGTTTAATATTTGGGCCAAAAAATTATATCACACAACAATATGAAAGAAGAAGTAATATAGAAATACAATTATATAGAGCCAGACATAGTAGCAGTATTAAAATATAAGAGAATGGCATGGGCTGGTCATGAATGGAGGTCAAATAGTCTTTTGAAAGCGGTTTTAAAATAGAAACCCCAGGAGAAAAGATCACTTGGTAGACTGAAACAAAGGGGGATTAACAAAACGGAGAAGAATTTAGCAGATATCGGATACGAGATGGAGAAACTATAACACAGGAGGACAAAGATAGATGGAAGCAATTTTGTATTGTTGTAATGGGCCTTAATGGCCTTTAATAACCAAAGAAGATTATATATATATATACTACATTATATTGTAAAATATTATGTATATTTATTTTTCATTTTTAAAATGTATATTTTATAAAAATAATAAATATATGCAGTTAAGTCATGAACAAGTAGTCTACCAGCATTCCTCCTCTTCAGTGGCAACCATTTCAGAAGTTACTTCAACATTCTAAAATAAATACAAATAATATAAGTACAAAATTTAAACCAATTTTATAACATAATTTATAATTTGAAACATATTTAAATTAAATATTTTTAAATTGATAATGAAATTATAACAGAAATAATAATAATTAAAATATATAATTAAATAACTTTGTAATATACTCAAAAATAACTCTAATATACTCAAAAAATAATAGAAATTTGAATAGTAAATACTAAATAATAATATTCATATAAACACTTACTGTTCTTATATCATTGAAATCACCAAAAGCTGGAGTAGCACACATATGTGCAGCAGCATCATTTAGCCATGATGGGATTTCTTGTTCTGCCTATAGTTATAAGTTTACAAATTAAAACATACTTCATATATGAAATCATCAAAAGGGTAATCTATCAATAAATATGTAAAATTTATAAATATTTGCTTTTTTGGATATGATTTACTAACATAAAATAAATCTAACTGTATATTTAAATTAGTTATTTAGTACTAAAATTTTAACTTACATTAGAAAGGATTCTAATTAATTCCGGAGCCAACTGTCCATCCACTTCAGGGTCGAAAAATGAAATAGCTTTACCTGCATTTCCTAATCTACCTGTACGTCCAATACGATGAACATATTCATCAATTGTTTTTGGCAAATCAAAGTTTACAACATGATTTATTCCTTTGATATCTATAAAAGAAAATTAAATTATACAAAATAAAATAATAATAATTAGTTTATTAACCTTCAGAAAATCATAGGAGGGTTAGTTATAGGGATAGTTTTTTCTGCTAAAAATAATAAGAATAAAATTGTAAAATTAAAAAAGTACAACAATTTATTTCTTTAACAAGAAGTACTTTTTAAATAAATCAAATTTAAAAAAAATGGACAAGACTCCATAGTCAAGTAAAATACAAGAACAGGTGAATGATGTTGATGTTAAAATTCTTTAAAACTTAAAATCAATGTACGATTGCTTTCAAAGGTATATAAAATATTAATGATAAACATCAATAACTTTTTTTAGGGCTCAGATGTTTAGACACTTAAAATTGCACCAAAAAATTATCAAATATGCAATTAAATATGAAAGTACAAAATATCAAACAAAGTTAATTTATTTTACCATTAAGCATCAACAATTCAAAGTTTATCTATTTACAATTAAATTAGGTAAATATAGTTTTACACTGTGATATAATAATTTTTTTTAATATTAAATTCATTTGATGTTATTCAATTTAAATTAAAAATATTTTTCCCCTGATTTTCTGAAAATTAAAAACTTAAATTTTTTAGTAAATACCTAATCCTCGAGCAGCAACAGCTGTAGCCACTAGAACTTTCATTTTTTTTTTTTTTAAATCATTTAAAGCTTGTTCCCGTTCAGGTTGTTCACGATCACCATGAATACTTGTAGTTGGAAAATCCATTTCACTTAGATATGCAGCAGTATAATCTGCAGTCCTTTTAAGTTCAACAAATACTATTGTACCTTGACAATCATCTAACATAATAAAAAAAAATAAAAAAAATAAAAAATATATTTAAGTAAAAATAGCTAAAAACTTTTGTATAATTTAAATTTATATATTATTATTATTGATTACAAATACTATTAATTATAACTAGGGTAGAGGACTTATAGCATTTGCATATTTTTTTACCACAGTCACAAAAATAGCAGAATATGAAACATATACGTTTTATGATTTCACAAAGCTAGTTTTGACATTTTATTTTGCATATAAATGCATATTTTGAGTTTTTTTTTTAGTTTTTAGGCATATTTCTTCCATTTTATACTTTTAGATGCATATTTTAAATAATTTATCATTTTATCAATATTTGTTTGTCTACATTTATATTTATTTTTTTATACAACCAAAATAATGTTATTTAATAAATAATGTTATTAAATTCCAATATAAATTTTTTTTTTTTTTGAAAGCGCTTTCTCGTGTAGTAATATTTAAAAATACAGCACCTCGCACCTGATCTTTTACTTCCTCCACAACCTATAACTAAATGGTTAAAACACATAAGCCCATAAATTCAAATAATTCAATACTTATTGTAACATGTAAGTTGTACATAAACTTCAAATAAAACATACTTATTAAATTAATAGGTACTTACAGAAGAAAAAATCCTTATTTTTTCCCCAAAATATTCATTTTAAAATGTATATTTTTAATGCATATTAATAATTTTAAAATGCATATTTTGTGTATATAACTGCATATTTGGTGATTTTTTAAAGCTAAAAGTCCTCTGCCCTACTTATAACTAATAGAGTTGGGCGAAACTAGACTTTGGAAAAATTACTAAGTCAAACTCGAGTATTCAACTCAACTAAAAAATTGTACTCATATATACGAGTGAGTACCTTGATTCACTTGAATTTATTTCACTAATTTATTGAAAAATTAATGTTAAAACTATAAATACTGGGAGACAAATATTTCCAAAAAGAATATCACAAAGGTCGATGGTTTAAATTAATAATATTAGATATTATTGCATTAATATTAAGTTATTATAACAACAATGGGTTAATGACATTTTATATAATTTGGTAACCATCACCATCGACCAACAACACACACTAATCAGCTGCTATTATAAGTAATTATTATTTAGTTTCTGTCATTCGACCACTACGAGTTTGTTATTTTTTTCTTATTTATAGTTTTACTGCTTTAGTTTAATAGCAATACTCGTCTTTACAAATATGTAAATAGTTTTGATTTTGGGTAAATAAGTTATAACAAACAGTTTATATGTTGTAAAGAGGATTCGACTATAAAATAATTAAATATTTAAATATAAATACTATTTTACTCTCTATTTTATTATTACTCTATATTGTAGAACTAAATAAATAATAAACATTAAACAATAGTTTAAAATTTTAATGTATTAGCATTGATTTTATAACTGACTATTATAAAATCAATGTTATTAATAATGATTTAGTCGAGATATTAAAAACATAATATTATGTATTTTAGAGTTGAGCGAGTACTCAAGTTTGGAAAAAAATTGTATTTGTAAATATATGAGTACTTGAATTTTGAATTGGATTCGACTCAACATCTTAAAACAATATTCGCCAAACACTAATAATTATTTATATTTATAACACGTTAAATATAAAATCATACCCATTTCTTTCAATAAATTAAGTAATGTTTCCTTCTTTTTAAATTTCCCAACTTGTAATATGGTTTGCACTACGTCTTTACAAGCTCCTCCTATTTCACCAACAGCTACAAATATATAATCTGGTTTTAAATAAGATTTTGCCATGTATTGAATGTCACTCGCAAATGTAGCAGAAAACATTAATGTTTGTCTCTTATTCTAAAAAATAATAAAAGAGTTTCTGTATTAATTTTATAATAATACATAATACTGTTTAATCGTTATATAAGTCAAAAAATTATTTATTACCTTTAATTATATTAAAATTATACCAAATTTGTTAAAAATAATTTCTCCATCAAATTAAATTTATATAAAAAAAAAAAAGAATGAATAAAAATATTTTGTATTTATTTTTTCTGCCAACTAATTGCTCGTTTCCTAAAATGTAGAATATGGAGAAGAAACATACATTCATTTATTATTTAAAACCTGTCTCTCAGTCTAAGCAAAATGAGATTTTTACTTAGCTTACTAGTTCTTACTTGAGCTGTACATAATGTGTTAGTTTTTCCTTTTTTAACTTATTTATTGAAATTAAAATTACAAAAAACTTACATTAGGAGGCATAGTTGGGTGTTTCAATACTCGTTCTATATCTTGTTTAAAGCCCATTTGTAACATTCTGTCGGCTTCATCTAAAACAAAGTATTTAATTGACGAGAAAGTAACAATACCTTTTTCAACAAAATCATTCAAGCGTCCAGGAGTAGCAGTCAAAATATGAACTCCTCGCTAAATAAAAGAAAAGTAAATTTAGTTAAAAACATTAAAAGCAGACATATTTTTTAAAACTTTGATTTTTACTATTATTACCTGTAGAATTTTAGACTTTTGGTGACCAACAGATGTACCTCCATACAATAATCCATTTCTGATATCAGTTCCTTTGCTGAATTTCCAAACACATTCACAAATCTGAACAACTAATTCTCTAGTAGGTGCCATAATGACAACTTGAGGCTCACAATGATTTTCATCATAAACTAATGATGTTGGATTTTCCAATAAATTATGTAAAATAGGTAGTACAAATGCTGCCTAAAATAAAAATTATATTTTCTTAATTTGAAATGTTAAAAAATTAAATTAAATTACAGTTTTTCCAGAACCAGTCTGAGCACTGGCCATCAAATCTCTTCCAGCAATGACAATGGGTATAGAATAATTTTGAATTGGTGTTGATGTAGAGAATTTATTCAAAGATAAGTTTTCTAATAAAACTTCTTGCAGACCAGAACTATGGAATGATGTCACACTTTTTGGTGGATCAGTTCCACTCACTTTTACTTCAATTGTTTCATACTTATCAAAATTCAGACCTGCTTCAATTCCAGCAATAGATTCTTCATTTTCAATATCTGGTGGAATATATGGTACACTATGTTTGTTTTCTTTTATTTTTAAACCATCTCCATCATTATCATAGAAGCCACCAGAATTTTCTCTAAACCTTCCTCCTCTACCTCGATGACCTCCTCGTCCTCGTCCTCTGTAGCCTGTAGCAGTAATACCATTTTGATTGTTAAAACTATTATTAGATTCATCTCCGAATGAATTGTTTTCTTCGTTAAATTTTTTGGTAAAATTCCGACCACGACCACGACCTCGCGTATTTCCACTATTACTTTGAAAATTATTGGAAAAATCATGGCCCCACGATTTTTCAATTGAACTACGGCTGTGGTTTGTTTTGTTAAACACTCCTCTCCCTCCTCTTCTATATCCTGAGTTATCCTTATTGTCCTGATTATCTTTTGATTCATATTGATTATTCCAAAGGTTTTGTGTATTTTCACTAATAGTGAAATCAGAATGACCTTCATGTCTTCCAGCATTAGAATTATCATTTATTGAGGAATCATTGAATGTTTCTACCAAAGTTTGTTCAAAGTTATCATTATTAGTAGTTTGACATTTATAACTCCATTCATTTATAGTTGGTGACTGATTATTTTCGTTAGATTCTGATGAACCAATTGGATTTTGTTCCATTGCAAATCCTAAAATAAATTTCAAAAAATTTTAAATTATCAAAAATGTATTATGATCTTCTTCTTAGAGTTCCTATCCGTTACAGATGTTGAAGATCATATTAGATTTTGTTATTGATATACATTTTTATTATGATGATTAATTTAATTCTGATAAAATATTAATTGCATAAATTTTCTTTTTCATTAACATGAATTAAATTTAATGATGTTTCTGAAAAGAATTAAATTAAATTATCTTTTCAATAAATCAATTAAATTTCCAACTAATTCATAATATTAGATAAAAAATGAATATAAGAACAAAAATTGATTAGACTAACCTAACCATCAAATATGTAAAATAATAAAGGATAAATAAATGAGAATTACAAGTTCTTTACTACAACTATTGATTATAAAATAGTCTATTATAAAATCAACAAGCACTATATTTTATAAATATAACTATTTTGATGATTGACTGCTTTTTTAATTTCCAAATAAAATAATATATTTCAAAACCTATTTTCACCAGATAAGGTAAAATACATACGGTTATTTCCAAAATATTTTGACAGCGGCTCGAAACGTCAACGGACGAACAATAGTCTTCCACAGTTCAAATATAAAATAATTAATAATACATTTCAAAAAACAATAAATTGAGAGAGAGAAACAATCAAATGAGAGGAAAAGACAGTCGTTATAACCGCAATAACGTTACCACTATCGCATCAAAGCCAATGCCTATAATTTTACATAGGTACAGCCACCACAAAAAAAAAAAAAAAACGCATATCACAGATAGACAATCGATATTACTGATAAATTATAAGAATAAGAATAATCTGTGATTAAGTACTGACATTACCATGGTGGATATATATCCACCTTGGACATTACTCTATGGCTTTAGATAATATATTATATAAAGCCATAGACCGTTTTCAAGGTTTATAGATAATATTATTTATCTATAATTTATTATCTATCTATTATCTATAAACCTTGGGCCGTAGTTAACTTGTTCTCTACTCCATACGCCTTTAAGCCGGGTTTACACTACACCGTGCCGTGTCGTGTCTTCCAAAATAATTATCTCTGATTGGTTGAACCATATTGTTACATCAAAGTATACCTTATAATAAATTACAAGTTACCTCATTAACCATAATATACCGTGAAGTTGATTTTATCCAACTTCAGAGCGTGTGGTTACCGATTTTAATAGTAATAATTTAATATTCTATAACATTATTCATAATAACAAAGGGCTTGGAAGGTGTTGCATTTGCATAATTTTATTGGGCTATTCAATTTATTGCTGAGTAACCTTGAAATTATTTTCATGACACTATGAAAAACCTAATGGGAACATTTTAAAAGAAAATTTCAAATTTCAAGCTATTTATATTGCTTTATTTTATCATATATATTTATACCTAGAAATAATGTTTAGCTTAGTATAATATGCTAACAAGATTTATATTATTACGTACGAGTATATTTAATAAAATATCATTATTTTGAACATTTTTGCGTTAAAAAAAAATTAAGCGCATATTTTTGAAACATATTTGTACTTTTTTAAGCGCATAAGTGCATGTATATTTAGTACTTTATAAGTGCATTAAGTTCCAAGTCCTAATAATAATGTAATACATACTGTCTATAATATAATTTAATATTCATCAGTTATTATTTATTGAAACTTATGAAAATATTTTATATCTAATAATAAAACTACGAAAATATGTAACCAAAATTTGACAGCATCACCATAAGATATATATTGGTATCACACATTTTCAAAGCACACGGTCTGATAAAATATACGTCACGGTGTAGTGTGAATCCGGCTTGATCACAGCTACAGTATGTACCACGGTCATAGCATATACCACATTGTCACATGTATCGGGCGCGAAATTTTAAATTATCCTACGTTAGCCCATGTGAATCTTAATATTTATTTATATCTGTTATCGAAATATTTCTTTCTTCACATAAACGAGAGGTATTCAGAAAATAATAAACGTTTTGGAATATAAAAAAAAACCAAGAACAAGAAAAACATCTTATTATATACATGTGAAAAAGGGACTAATATACTACTTTTCTACATAGTCACCATAGAAATTCAGTCACTTGCGATGAACAAGCCACTCAGTAATGCATATCTAGAGCTCCTCTTCATCAAAACCCTATGTTGTAAGTCAGTTCTTCATTTTTGGGAACAAGTGAAAATCACTTGAAGCAAGATCAGGACTGTAGGGAGGATAAGGAAAAACTTCCCGGTTGAATGAGTTCTTGCGTACGGTTTGCCATATGCAGTCATGCAAAAACAAAATTTTGGATGACTATTTTCTCAGGCCCTTGTTTTGGATAGCTCTCCAAAGGTTTTACAATGTTTGGCAGTACTGCTCAGAGTTAATTGTTACACCACACTCGAGAAAATCAATAAGAACACCTTGCTTATCCCAGAATACTGTTGCCATGATTGTCGACAAGATCATAGCAACAGATGGCAGAATTCTATGACACAGGGATTTTAGAGCTTGTACACTGCTATGATAAGTGCCTGAATTTGTATGGTGACTATGTAGAAAAATAGTATATTAGTTCCACTTTCACACGTATATAATAAAATGTTTTTCTTTTACTTGGTTTTTTTTATATTCTTAAATGATCCTTACTTTCCGAATAGCCCTTATAGATACACCATAGTTAAATATATATTTTTTTTTTATTGTGTGTTGATATTAATCTTTTTATATTTATACCTATAATATATTATGTTAATATGATAAATTATTATTATGACCTATTAAATTTTTCTATAAATTGTTGCGTGCCGTCGCTCAATCGTATTTGATAGTTAAGTTTTTAAGGATAATACTTCAATAAAAATACTTAATTGTAATTTAAACTATTTATTCAATAAATTTTCTAAGTACAAAACATTAATTTGAGAAATAATGTGGCGTGAAGGTGCTTGCGACTGTACATGTAAACCACATCTGAATATTGGTCTGTTCCCAACCCCCTTATATACTTAGGTCCCGTGGAGATCAAACGTGCCGCGTTGTGTGAAAGTTATTTTCCAAACGTCAGATTACCTTAGTGACCTTGTCAATATTACTATTCGCGCATTTTCCATTAGTGACTCGGACCTACCAAATGTCAACCACCTGTCATCTGTCATCTGGCTTGCCATTATCTATATTCCGTGCACTTAACGAATCCGCTTTTTGCACATGTCTTACTGATGCCTAATTATAATAATGTTTTTAATATTTATTACATACTATCTGTCTTCGTAATATGTGTTTGCGTTACCCTCTGTTTTAAACTAATAGTTCCTTTCTATTATTGCGAATATTATATTACTCATAATCATTCTGCGATCTCTACTATTTATGATTTATGTGGACCCGCTTGTACTGTAAGAGTCGTAAGGACCTACATTCATGTATGTCCGCAACACCTCCGCGCGAAAAGAAAGATTTCTGTCCTCAGATAGAAATCTTTTACAATCAGCCCTAATTTTTCAACATTTGTTTTACAATATTTTTTTTTTTTTTAAAAAAACATAAAATGACATACAAATTTATGGTTAATACAATTAATTTTACATGATATTTTGATTAACAATATTAATATATATTTCTTTTTTTTTTTTTCGAATATAAAATGAAAATTAAATTTATAGTATAATATTAAAATGATACATTATAACATAGTTTACATTACTACTATGAATATAATATATGTATGTTAGTTGTACAAATATCTTATATTTTAGTGTTAGATATTACAATGATTAATTTCACATTTTTTTTTT
>NW_020272890.1:478867-515256 GCF_003268045.1 Sipha flava
TTTTTGCAAAATTAAAGTTTAACAAAACATATTAGATATACAACAACTAAAATTCTACATTTGATATAATTTGAAGAAATTAATTAATTCATTGATGGCTATTTTAGTATTGCTCCCAATGCACCTAACAATGATATTATAATTTCTATTTTACTGAGAAATCGTAATAGTAATCGCTAATAAATTAATTTTTACCTAAATTTATAAAGCCATTATTATTGTACCATAATACAAAGTGATAGTTATCATTATTTATACTCAAAATAATTAAAGTTAGATGAAGATTGTACTGGTTGTATAACAGGAAGACACAAGTGTTCAGTGTTTATTATTTTATCCATATGCCCAATTTATTTAAATTGTATTTTATTAAATAAATTGCATATTCTCCAAATTTTTAATGTATATCATACCTCATATTATGATGTTTTTGATGCCTATGAATGCATATATTTGAGTAATTTTTTGCGCATACAGTTCCGAGTCTTCATTATGAAATTGCTCACCCCAATTATTTTTTAATTGTCTATATATTGTATAATAATTAATGATAGTTTAATATGCGTACTCTAATCAATGACCCGATCCTTATATCAACAATAAACATTGTATTAAGTTAACGACTACTAGGAATATTTGATGAGTTGCAACGTAAGCAACAATATAGTATTCTATAAACCAACGATTAAGTCGTCACAAACAAACCGATACGAATTATGATCAAATTTCGTAGGTACAAAATAGCATAATACAATCTAACAAATATAAGTCAGTCGAATTAACACAGAATAGCGTGTTTCTTACTTTTTAGAACCGGATTCCATGTTTTTTAAATTGTTGTCGATGATTAGCGGATATGAAAATTCTTTCAACTTATATATCAAAGTCTACTTGACGATACTAATAATTGCTTTATGTTCACACGACAATACTGTCAAGTGATAACAATGGTTTAAGATAATTTAATCGGTTTTAATTTAATATTGTATTTTATAATTTGTTTAATACCTAATCAATTTATATTTACGTACCTTAGGTTTCATATAATAAAATGGTTAACTATTGTAGTGCCTATAATTGCACAAATTCAAGCGATATTAATAAAGGATTAATTTTCCATAAGTTCCTACTTAAATTATTTTAGAATATAATACCTATTTATTATTTGCTATTAAGTTTTTTCATTGATTTTACTTAAAACTTCAATTCTTAGTTTTTTTAATTAAAATACCTAATTATATATTAATACTAATACATTATTATATATTTTACAAAGTAAATTATTTTAAAATTACCATTTTGTATTAATTTAAATATTAAAATAAATGTACATGTGCACCTATGCAGACTGCTTTTTTATTGAATAATAATCCAATATCTACCAACAGCAAACATAATTTTATCCTGTTAAATCTAAAAACCTTTATAAAAAATATATATTTATAGTGATGTTTAATATATTTAATATGAGGGAAACATCTATTCTCTCCAATATAAATGCCACTAACGAATGTCTGTAATTATTAATAATTTTTAGTTTTTTGGTTCAGAAAATTAATTCTAATACTGACACTATATACATTCATTAGTACTTGATACGTGGTAGTTTAAGCCTTCAAGCTTAAAAATAATTATTTGATAACCAGTTTTGTTTTCAAACACATATTGCAACTATAAACTACATTACACGTATATTCTACACATGCATGACTGTACTAGTTTGTATACTTATACTTATACTTATAATACTGCATATTTACGTTTTCTAATAGTGTTACACATATCACATTTAAAAACAAAAGTGGATTTAAAACCATATTTAATTTCTTTAATAATTCGCATATCTTTAAAACTGCAGTCAAAAGGTTTATGACTATCAATCAATTTAATTGCATTAAATAAATGCGAAATATTCACAATTCTTCTTCCGAGTATATCTGCATCTGTATTTAAATTTTCTTTTAAAAGAGAGGTTGAAATATTTAAATCTGAAGGTTGAGATATATCGTCAAGTGGTAAAGCTAATATTTCATCTTCTTTAGAATCCAAACAAGTAACTTTTCCGTGCATATGTGGTTGAAAGGGAATACTTCCATATCAAAAAAAAAAAAAAAATATGTATATTATTATTAATATAATAAGAAATTATTCACCACAAATATAATAAATGTATTCAAAATATTTCCAATTATCGTATGTATACAATATAATAATATACTTTAAAAGTTTCAAGTACCCACGGGCCACAAATAATATTTTTAAATTACAACAAAATGGTACTTTCGGGTTATATCGACAACTGAAATATTTTCTACATTACTTGGTATAGACTTCCGGGTTATCTCGATTAACACAATTTTTAAATAAAAAAGTATAATGTTATATATTATAACATGGGCGGATAGGCTTACCGGGAAACCGGGCATTTCCCGGTGGGCCCTCCTTCATATTTTTGTAATGGGGCCCTTTATTATGTAATTACTTACGTTAGAAATTTGAATTTGAATTTTGTCTTTCTTACTTTGTCTGTAGTTTTCATCAACGCAGATATATTTCCCGGGTGCTTTTTACGTCTAGATAAAAGCACCTTTGTTTTTTTACCTTTCCTCCAATTTTTTAAATTATCCATTATAAATTATAATTCGAAAATAAAATTTCACCATGCAGTTGAGGAATGAAATTTCAAGTTCATACCTCGATGAGTAATGACAGAAATACTAGTTATATTATTATATTATTAGTTATAGTATTTGTACTATACAATTACAATAGGTATTATAGCCATAGCCGGTTTCCATACAGCCGTAGAAGATAATATTGGTATTATTATTATTATGATTCTAAAAATATTATATTATCGATACCGCAGGCGCCACACTAGTCTTAGTTGTGAAGTAGTGTGAGAGTGGTGGGGAGTAGCGCGAAATGTGACGCACGTACAGTAGTTGCAATCCGCAACGTCATTAAAACGGTGTTTTTCATAAATTAATTATTGTTTCCGGTCTCAAAAGGCTCATAAGCAGTATACAACTGTGGGATTTTGAATAATCGAATTTAAAATCTGTAAAAAGATTTAAATTTGCCGGTCTGTCTACTGGGGATTGATCGAACAGTTTTTTTAAATGATTAAAAATCTATTTATTATCAACGTTTAAAATTACAGATTTGTAATATTTAATTACTAGGCCAGTAATGAATTTAAAAAAAATCGCCTCGATCGATCTCTAGGGGACAGATTGACAATTTCAAAACTTTTTTCAGAGTCAAAATCCGACCTTCCTAACTTCTACAGTTTTATACCGCGTTAGGGTTGATATTTATATCAATGTTGAATCCCCTTAAGACCAATTTAGTCATATGGAGCCCAAATATGGCGTTGTGCAAAACCAACCCAAATTAAAACAATTGAAGCCTTTCAATCAATTTCCTTCCGCACAATAACGTCAGCTCCTTGGTATGTTTCTAACTATACCCTTCACAAAGACTTAAACATTGAATCAGTTGAAAACTTAGTTAAAACCCATTATAAAAAGTTTCACTCCAAATTACTTCGCCATCCAAATCCTCTGATTGCAAACCAATACTCAGCCACAATTCCAGATAACCCCCCTCGTCACCTCAAAAGACGATGGTTTCGCGACCTCCTAAACTGAAACACCATTCGTAGTCCTAACAGTTACACGTCAAAAGGGTCCTATCACTGGATAGATTCCTTTCACAAGTCTTCAAAGTCACTATATTATTGTTAACCTGTTTGCTTATTGTAATATGTTTATGTACAGATTGTAAATGTTATTTTATTAATAAAAAAAAAAAGGAAACAGAGATATATATGGGTTAGAATAACCGGGCGAATTGGTTCGTGTAAAGATACACTGGCAATTCTGGATCTTGGCCGGCGCACTGCCGTGCGCTCAGATTTTCTTTATTATTTACCGTTTATTAAGTTTATTCAAAATCCCAAAACAGCTGTTTGCAATGCTTGCATTACAGTAACTGACAGTTACTAACTGTTCATGAAAATGTCAGATAATACCATAGAATATAAATAAATAAATATTGAATATATATATATATATATATATTATTAAATTAATCTGTATACATAAATAGTGTGGTTTTGACATGTTTCTTCATTGAAAATCATTTGATGTAATTATTGATAATAGATATTTTAATTTACTATTTGCAAGACCTACTAGCAATGATAAGAAAAATAGTTCATATCGTTGTGAAATCAAATTGTATGAATCATTAAAATTAGTGAACTTAATGAACTATGTGAATTAAAGAATAGCTCATTTGAATTATTAATTTCAGTGAACTGCGAACAAATGAACTTTTCCTTAAATTGAACTGAAAATTCCTTCTCTAATAAGCGCAGACATACTAAACGATGATAAGCTGCCCTCCGTACTTAATCATTGATTAGCCATCTATCGATAGGTTATTAAAATACTGAGTCCTATTCAAACGGACGATAATATTAATTATTCAATATACTTTAAAATATCGTTTTAACTATTAAACCTGATAAGTAATACGAACTAATTTTTACTTTTTTTTACTATTGTTTATTAAAAACAATCGAATAGATATTTTTAACTATCGAAAAATTCGATAGTTTTCACTATAGTGCCCATCACTTGTCAATACGTACGTAGTTGAAAGTGAAGTGTTGCCGTTTGTGTGTATTGAATTTTCATTTGTTTTTTTGCACAAAGTTGTCTGAAAATGGCCGTTGCTGGAGAATCATTGAATTTGGCAAAAGGCGAGTATTGTGCATAATGCCTAGCATTGTTGATGTGTTGCCCATATCCATTATAATTTATTTTGTTTTATCATTTTCACAGATGTCAAACGAGCAATCGAACTGTTGGAAAAACTCCAAAAAAGTAATAAATATGTTGTTAATTTCTTTTACTTTTTTGAGTTAATCGATTTTCTGTTTTCATTAAGCTGGAGAAGTACCGGTGACCAAATTAGCTGCTCTGCAAAAAGTATTGCAGAGTGACTTTTTGTCATCAGTTCGGGAAGTTTATGAACATGTATATGAAACTGTTGACATACAAGGATCTCAAGTATGCAAAATATTTTACTTTCCAAAGAATAAAATTTTAAATCATTGTGTATTATATTATATTTTTGAATAGGATGTCCGGGCATCAGCAACAGCTAAAGCTACGGTTGCTGCATTTGCTGCTAGTGAAGGCCATGCCCATCCAAGAGTGGTTGAATTACCCAAAACAGAAGAAGGACTTGGATTTAATGTCATGGGAGGACGAGAACAGAATTCTCCTATCTATATATCTCGTATAATACCTAGTGGTGTAGCTGATAGACATGGTGGTCTAAAGCGAGGCGATCAGCTTCTATCAGTAAACGGAGTGGTTAGTTGAATCTCTGGTTTTTCTTAACTGATAATCTAATCATAATGTGATTGTTTTAATTTAAAATTTACTTTTATAGTGTGTAGAAGGTGAAAATCATGAAAAAGCTGTAGAGTTGCTTAAACAAGCTCAAGGATCTGTAAAGCTAGTTGTTAGATATACACCAAAAGTTTTGGAAGAAATGGAAATGCGATTTGATAAACAACGTGCTGCTCGAAGAAAGCAACAAAATTAATAATAGATTGTCGTTGGTATGAACTGTAGTCAATATAACCATATATAGTATTAAATCAACTTAAGCACAGTATCTACTTAGTTTAAGAGTGATTTAAGTATTCTTTTAATTTTTATTAATTTACTTTAATTGATTCATTTGTTTATATTCTCTTATCAAAGAATTAATTTTTAAGATTTGAGTAAATTTTGTTTTTGTAATAACAATTGAGTTGAATATACTAATTTAATTAAATTATACAGTAAGTAACAATTTTATCATAAAATAAAATAATTCACTTAAATAATGTTTATTAGTTATAGAAATAATGACCTCCATATCTTCAAAATAATTGTAATTTTACGTTATATTGAAAAGTAGATGAATTTTTTGAAATTAGCACCTCAACTAGAAAATGTACATGCTTTAATAAAAATTGTTTCTATTCAATAAATATATTAACACATTAAATTACATTAATTTATAATTTTATTTTACTATTACCACTATTTGTTAAACATTTTTATTTGTTAAAAAATCCAGTATTATATATTAATTAATTAAACACTGTGTGGGATTTAATTTAATGATAAATGTCCTATCAAAATATGTTTAATACTAGTGTTGTTTGTAGTTATATATATTCTATTATTCATCATGGTATCACATATTAAGCAATTATTATTTCAATTTTAATCGTATTTTTGTGCATTCTATATTTGTTTTATATTTTAATAGCTCAGTGTATAGACATGAAGAAACCAGTAATTATAATTGATTTAAACAGTATAATGTATGTTATTATTTATTGTTTAACACTTACAAATTATAATGAGTAGTCACAACATTGAATTTATTTAGTGCATCATACATTAATTATATGGCCTAAAAAATATCCCAGGACCTATAATTTTATTTAGTACTAGCTAATCCAGCAAACTTCATACCACCTAACAGTCGATTCTTTAGTTTTTATTTTTTTTTTATACTTTTTCTGCTATTTGGGACACCGGGTCAGTTGGTAAGATAAAAAGAGAAAAAAGAAAGTTGATAAGTCAACAATTACATTATGTCAAAAAATAAAAATTATAAAACACTTAAAATTCTTTCAATAGTCACTAAAAAATCACAATGAAAATTACAATTTCATATTTCTTATTATGATACCAACTTTTTATATTTCTTTTTGTTTGATTACTTGGCGCGTAAACAAACAGAGCAAATGGTTTTCGAACACGGGAACAGTTAACAAACAATTGACCATGCGAGAAACATGGGTTTTCTAGATTAATACCACAAACACTTAATGACTGTCCCTGTGATTTGTTTATAGTCATAGTGAAAGCAAGCCGTACTGGAAACTGGTCGTTTTATAAAGATCACATATATAGAAATATACAATGTACCAAAAATAAAGTTTATAAGGTTCGTGTAATAACAATTGTCATAAACCGGGGAGGAGCCAGTGTTTCCCAACTTTTAATAAACCGTGAACGTGTATTTAAAACACAATATCATCTAATTTCTGAGTACAAAATAGTAAATAAAAACGTACTATTTACTGATTTTAGCATTTGATCATCGGACAAAGAATTGCCGACTTTTTAAAATTTCTTAGAGTGGGACAGTGGCGTATTTTCAATTTTTCTGGGGGAGCCCACAGTTATATATATATATATTATTATACATAATTAATATAAACTATATATTATATTGTAATAGTTACGTCCTTATGCAGTTTTTGGAGGAAGTTGAACTAAATATATAATGTAATAATTGTAGTATTATGTAATATTATATATATGTACCTAGATATTGTATTTAGCATTATATATTATAAAGTATTATAAAATAAATTCCAGTTGTTTCAATTTTTTGGTCAACTCTTCTATCACTTTATCAACAGTAATTTCAACTTCCCTGTGAATGTTTAACATAGCCAATTCTGCAAATATGTAAGACTTGTTAATTTTTTATTTTTTGGAGTGGTTCTGGGAGGGTCCAGTACCCCTGGACCCCCCGTAAATACGCCACTGGAGTGGGGCATTTGCCATAGTATGCTCTCCCCAAATAATACGGTCTTAGAAGATTATCTTCTGACTGCGGATTATAATATAATCTATTTCGTTGTCTGTGTTAATATAGTTATTATCAGTAGTTAACGTTCAGCCATCGAGGTATATAAATGCGGGTACACACTGGAGCTTTTAGCTGTAATGTAACGCCATAATGTAACTGTAATGCTCAAATGTGAACGGTGTTACTGTAACATTCGTGCGCGTTTGGCTCGCGACGCCGTCGATCCATCAGAGTGTCGGTATTTTGACGAACATCAAAGGAATGTTACATTACGACACGACGCTAGTGTGTACGGTAAACTAGTTGCTCGCAGCGAATCGCCCTGATCGCTGTTCCTCATCAGTACTTTTACATGACTCAATTACATTTTATCAATAAGTGTTTTATTTAAATTAATTAATTTGAAATGAATTGGAATAACGAAAAAGTGTTAGACCTCATTGAATGCTACAAAAATAAACCGGTGTAACAGGCGATTATTACCCCCCTCACAATTTTTTACTGGGAGGTATTAATCGCCTGAGGTAATAATTACCTACAGCAACAGGCAATTATTACCCCCCCCTCCCCCCATAATTTTTTACTAGGGGGTATTAATCACCTGAGGTAATAATTGCCTACAGCAACAGGCGATTATTACCCCCTTCACAATTTTTTACCGGGGGGTATTAATCGCCTGAAATAATAATCGCCTAATATTAATACCCCCAGTAAAAAATTGTGGGGGAGGTAATAATCACCTGTGACACCGGTACTATGGTTCCCAAAGGATCCAAAGTATTACAACAAATTTGCGAAAATGCGTGGGATGATTTGGCCAAAGAAATGAAAATTACACCAGATGAATGCAGGAAAAAAATAACCAGCCTTAATGCATCATTTCGACGAGAAAAAATGAAGACAAAAAATAGTCAGAGAACAGGCACAGGTAATTATAAAACTATTTTTATAAATATTAAAATAATCAAAATATTTCGTTTTATTACGTTATTTAGAATCAAAACGTTATAACATTTTGTGTTAATTGTAGTTTAAAATTAAAATGTTTTGAAACTTTTATGTTATTAACAATTAACACGTTATCAAACTTTTTTGTTTAACAGTACACGATGTGAACTAACTCGAGAACAAACTATGAATAACTGATAGATAGACCGGCGAACAACTTAATACACGGTAGCACTCGTACACACTGGTCGTGTAACATTGTAACATTCAGGCGAGCACGAACGTGCTCATTACGGCTAAATGCTCCGGTGTGTACCCGCCTTAAGCTATACCTAGTTAGTATAGTTTATATATCTCGATGCGTTCAGCACAGATGAACGTCATACCATAGAATATAAGTGACTCTACCACAGAATACATTTTATAAAAAATAATAAATCTATTTTATTTATTCTGTGATATCACCATCAAAACAAACGACGACTCCTGTGATAAAATACGGTTATGGTGATATTGTAACAACAACACGGGTGATTAGAATTTAGAGCTGTAGCAATCTGCGGGTTTAAACGTTACAGCAATTTCGAATACGGTTAATGGAGTGAACGATTATGAATTTATTGTTTAGCAGTGAATCGAGTTATTTAATATCTGCTACCGATCGGAGCTATCCAAAATTATGCTGTCAAGGTGCAATTTTCATGCTATCATGTCGACCAACGTGAGGTTCAGCACGTACGGACTGCGCCGGTTGTTTATATCGTGTCTAAATCAGAAGAGTGTCACAGCCTGCCGTTGGTCCAAACAACAGTGGTATCTGAGCCATGGCCGAGATTCTTGCCAGAACTTCAAACTGTCTAGATTTTATTCTCATAGTCGACAACCACTTGCAGCAACACCCCCGCCAAGTATAGATGATGACAAATCGCAAAGTATCTTCCAAAGGTTCAAGAATATGGCTAAAAAGTACTGGTATGTTGTGCTCCCTGTCCATTTGGTGACTTCTACATTGTGGTTTGGTTCATTTTACTTTATTGCTAGCAGTGGAGTTAACATACCAGCTCTAATGGAATCATTAGGTTTTCCTGAATGGATCATTGATAAAGTTAAAAATGGCAACTCGCGGACCAGTTATTTATTGATTGCCTACGGCCTATATAAAATATTTACACCATTAAGATACATGGTAACGTTAGGCGGCACAGGTATGACCATACGTTATTTACGAAGTCTAGGATATGTTGTTGGTGATTCCAGCTGCCTCAAAAAGCCATAAAAAAAAATACATATTTTAGTATTTATAAGATTGTTTAAATATGTCAATGAATTGATGTTAAAATATATTGTTAAAATGTTATATTGCAGTACATTAAATTGTATAATATTTATAATATATTATTTTATTTGTCTTTATTATTATAGAGTTAATAAATAATCATCAGTCCTTAAATATATTAATAATTTCATTACTCCAAGGATTAGTGAATGTTTGAAAATAGTTAATTCTTCTGTTTAACAGTAAATAACTTATTTAAAAACTATGAATACTCAATTTCTGGTAATAAATATTGGTTATGTTGTCATTTTTTAGACATTTTGCTGAATTAATTATATCATAATTAATAGTTCTGATAGTTGATTTATAGGGATACTTTTCCTTTTATAACTTTGATTATATAAATAAACTCTAATTTAAATACTATTGTGATGTTATAAGTAAAATGAAAAATGAAGTTGACAAAATAATAGGTAGGAAAAATATACAATAAAAATAAATATGATACAGTTTAAAGAAGTCTGAATATAGTATGATCATTATTTTATAAATCAATACAAATATTATTATGATTATTATTTAATTAATCTAGTCTTGTTGAATAAATATTAAGAAAATATTTTATTTATAAACGAAGAAAATCAGATGCACACCTTATAAATATGTATCTAATAACAGTTATTAATAAATCATTCATAAGTTTGGAATTAATTTTAATTCAAAGAAACTTAGATTCTCCTTGTGAAAATCTGCAATTGAGCTGACTGGCTTTCTTCAATATTGACTTTTTTTGAGCATTGTCAAATTTGTTACTTTGTAGATCAATTTCTCTACTAAAAGGTCTTCTCTCATTAGGTAATTCATCTTTATTTTTTTCCTGAGACAAAATAAGAATACAAATATTTAATATTGGAATATTAATAACAGAAACAATAAAAAAAAATTTAAACCTAAGCTTTATATGTTAACATTAAGCAAAGAGATTGAATCACACATAAGGAGAATTTAATTACATTTTTTAGTAAAATTAAAAAAAATTATTACACAAGTAAACCATAATATTGAATAAGTTTCCATTATACTTGAGATATTTTTTTAGGGACCTAGGAAACATACAAAACCTAAACATTTAGGACATAAACCTAACCTAACCTAAAGGACAGTTATGCCTCTGTAGTCTCTATTTTTTTTATGATTATATAAGTTGTGTACCTAATAATATCTAGAGGAAAGTTCTGTATAACTGAATCACATTATGAACATTATAAAAGACCTATTCTTTTAACTACATAATTAAATTATTACAGCTCTAATAAAATTGCCAATTAAAATATTAGCAATGGCTATATATATATACATCCATCAGATAACAAAACCAAAAATGATACTTTTGATTTTATGAAATGTACCTTCTTAAGTTTTTTTAGTTTTTCTTGATGCATTTCTAATAAAGAATAAGGTTTTCGTTTTTCTGATGATTCTGCTAGCTGTTCTTCCATTTGTTCATCACGTTTTTGAATTGCAATCAGTTTCAAAGTGTCTATACTAGTTTCTTTGGCAGTTTTTGGTTCTTGAACTTTACGTTCTTTGTCTAATGGCGTGTCGGTCCATTCAGATCGGTTACTCATGTCTGGAGCTTCACTTTTTCTGAATTTCCTAGCACCTAAACCTAAGTTGGCAGCTTTTTCAGGAGGCAACTCTAACATCCATTTTTCTCTAGCTGTCTGGTGTTTACTTTCTTCATATATCTAAAAATTTGTGAATCATTATTTAATAATGTTGAAAGGCTAGTACAATACTCAAATACAATTTAATTATACAATGAAATAAACATACTTCTCCAGCAAATTTTCTTTTCATATAATTGGCACGCAATTCCAATTGTTTCTGTATGAAAAGTTGCTCAGAGTCTGAAGCTATTAATTCTGCAGGCAATGGACCAAAACCTAAATCATTATCATCAATTGGTTTACTTTCTTCTTCAATTTTATAATCTAAAGGCAATGATGGACCAGGTACTCGTTTCTGGGGTACCAAGTGTGGTGGTAAACTGGGCCCATATGAATGATTTGATTCACTAGTTGGTATATTGGCCTCATCAGATTCACTGTTTGATAGATTAGTTGGTAGTATAGGACCAATGGGCTTGGTGTCTTTTGAAATATTTACAACGGATGTCAGTGATTTTGGTTGAAAACTGCTTTTTAATGGAACTATCGGAATATGATATTCTTCTTTCTTGAATTTGTGTTTATGTTTTGAATGTTTGTGTTTCTTGTGTTTTTTATGTTCTTTACCCATTGTTAATAATTATTAAAATTTATCAGTTTCGAAACTCTTAATAGTCATAAAAATCGCCAGTATAAGTTTGAACAGAACATTTAGAAGTTTGATTATATCCAAAACTTTATTTCAATTAAATAGTTTTTAAAATACGTACGAAATTATTGTTGAAACTCAAGTAATATTCATAAACATTAAACTATGATAACAGCTTATTGTTGAGGGTCTGTCTATACGCAGTTGATTAGATAAACACCGTCGTTATCATTTTGTTGTTATCAAAAATAAAATTGTTATCATAAATAAATAAATATAAATATAAATAATTTTATCATCAATTATAAATTTATAATAAATGAATTACATTATTATATATGTTACAATGCAGTGGCGTATCTAGGATTTTTTTCTAGGAGATGATAACTATTTTGTACATTTGGAGCCAAGGGGACAAATATCTTTTAGGAAGATCTTGTTATCATACTTTTCCAGTTTCCGTAAAGTGCACTTTTATATAACATGATTTTATTTAAAACTATACCAACATTAATAATATTATACATTTATTTTCATAATAAGTATAAGTTAGATCACAAAATAATGTCAAAATTCTGTTCACCAATCGGTTAATTTTAAACGAGACACGATTACACGAAAGGACTGAGAGCAAATGTGAACACTGAACACATGGTTTACGCACTATCGCTAATATAGTATAAATTAAATAATTACAGATATAATTGATTAATATATCCTATATAAACTAACCATGAACATTAAGATATTAAATAATAATAATAATAATTCATCATAATTATCTAATATTCACGATTTTCTTGAAACTAATAATAACTATATTGTCTATAACTGTCTATGTCTATTATTAACTTCTATTGATAACGGATTGATGGAATACTAAGAAATACTAAGAACCATTACGGACTTACGGCTCAAGCGTTTAAAAGAAAAATAAGAAAAGTGAAATGAATAAAAAAAAAGGTTCTGGGGGTGATATATCACCTAGATCACCCCCCGTAAATACGCCACTGTTACAATGTAAATAAATTATCTATTGCGAATTTTCGCTATGGGTATAATAGTTTAGATGAAAACGAACAAATAGTAATACATTATAAGTAAATAATTAAAATAAATATATACAATTCAAAGTCAATCTGAAAATTTAAAACACAAATCTTCGAAAATACGAAAGTGTTTACATAAATTACTATTTTAAAAAAATTATAATTCATAAATTCTTTGATGTAACTTTTTAAAAATAATATTTAATGACTTAATTATATCATACATATTTTTAGTAGGGGAGGCTATAGCCCTCTCTTTCTCCCCCTTAGCACCATGCCTTAGCTTAGATCATGTATTAGGATAGCCTTACTGGGAATTTCCTTGTGGCCTTTTTTCGTATTTTCTCAATACCATTGAGTCATTGAGGCCCTTTTTTAAATTTCCTGGTCGTTCATTATGAGCCATGGGCGAGGTCTAAGATCTATACGCTGAACATGAGAAATTAAAGTATAAAGTCACGCCCATTGTAATAGACCATAGGCGTGCGCAGACTTTATTCGCAGGTTATGCAATAAGAAATATAGGGCCCCTCACAAATAAATTTTCTAATCTTTCCTTAATTAATTTGTATTTTCTTTTAACGCATATAAGATTCAAGTCACAATCTAAGTTTTTGCATATATACTACGTAGCTTCTTTACTTCCCTTAGAATCTAAAATCACACATAATTTTACAGTAGAATATTAAACAATGCACTGTAGAAATAAGTAGTTTGAAATTTGATTTATATTTATTAAAAAAAAATTTATTATTTATTTAAGATCAAGTATGTACTATATTGAATGCTTTTGAATAATTTTAACATATTTATAATGTTGTTATTTTATAGAGAGTACTTAAAATCTAAAGTTCAAGTCTTCTTTTTATCGGCACACATGCTTTGAATTCATCTATTACATCTTCAATATTGATTTCTGATGCCATCTTTTGCTCGATAAATATTAACATCAGTGAATCAAGACGTTCTTGTAACATAGTGTTTCTAAGTTTAGACTTTACAATAGACAATTTAGAAAAATCCCTCTCACACGAGCAGCTTGTCACAGGTATTGTTGCAAATTGTGTTAAAGCTTTATTGAAGTTAAAAAATATTGTTTTCCGGTCGTTTTCTGATAACCAATTCAGCCATACTACAGTTGTTTTAGTTGATAACCCTCTAATAGAAGTTCTATCAGACATATTTGTAATGAGCTTAATTTCAGACTCAAATGTAGTATTCAAATTAAATTTTTCCTTCAATATTGAAATATCATTACTCTCAAGCTTTAATTGATTTAAATTTCCTGTGGCGGTAATTAAATTTAAAGTTTAATATGGTTTAATAAAGTTATGGTTAAAGTTTAATAAAGTTTAATAATTTTAATAAAATTTAAAGTAAAATATGGGCCCCTCCAGTGGCGTAGCCACGATTTTTAAACGGGGGGGGGGGGCTAACTACTTTTTTGGATAAGTAAGGTAAGAGAGGATATGAGAATTCAGCCTTACCCCCCCTCACCATCTACCTACAAATTTCTAAACGTAATTCAAGCATTTTAGTATAGTTTTAAAAATATTTATTAATATATAATTTATAATAATAATAATAATAATTTTAGTTTCAGTGTTCAGTCACTTGCTCCACTCTGACAGCTGCATCTTCTTAGGCGAATTTCTGGCAAATTCAGTTATTATTTCACTTTCATCGAATTGCTCTTTTTTATTTATATTAGCCATAGCTAACCCATTCTGTCTGTTTTCCGACATGGTGCTTCTTAACAAAATTTTTAAGCGATTAAGTGCTGAAAACGTTCTTTCCGGAGTGAAAGAGGTAACTGGTAACGTGGCGAATAATTGTAAAAGTATTTTAATGTTAGGTCGAAGATTGGTGAGATGAGAGAGTGAATCAAGAGCAGAATTCGGTTTTGGAATAGTATTTTGACTCCATTGTTGTCTCCATATGAACAGGTTAGCTCTGATTGTAGATGAGGTATCATGGAGATCTTGGACATATATTTTAGCAGTTTTTATAATATTTTTATCGTCATACATATTTAAATTGGCCGGAATAAGTCCTTCAAGTGGCATAACATCAATAAGCCTTTGATTAAAACGAGCATCCATTGATTCTATTAAATAGTCAAGATACATTATACATATAAACACGCCCCATGGGGGGGGGGCTATAGCCCCCCATTGGCTAGCCCACTGGGCCCCTCACATGAAGCCGCAGACTATGCAGCGGCATACCCTGCATACCCCGTGCGCACGCCTATGTAATAGACAATGGTTTATTAGTAGTAGCAGTAGTAACTAGCAATAGGGTTTACTATATTTTATAATTATATAGTAGGCACTTGTCTACCGAATTATCAAAACCATTCGATATAGTTAAATATAATTAGACTAATACTCATGCTAAGTAACTATTAAAAATATTATTAAAAAATTATTTAAACTTGACTGATTAATAAAAAAAAAAATAGTTTGCTGTCAAATAATCAATACAGTTTTAAACCAGGTTTAATCTTATAGGTATAGAATTTGTATTATGTCTCTTAGTTTCTGTATTTTTGTCAAACCATAATTATTTTAATGGAATTTCAGAAAAAATTTAAAATACAAGAAAATTATTCCATACATAGCAAATTATGATATAAGCAATCAGTGAATATTTCAATTGTACGATTATTATTTTCGAGTTACGATGAAAATTAAAATTCGATGTTTTCGAAAACTAGTATGTCGTAAATGCTGCCTTTTTTTTTGTTGATTTTTTATTAATTCTTCTCAATTATTAAGAAAACTGTTCAGAAATTCATAAAATGATTTCCTTCAAAGTACCATTACCCTTAAAAGATTTCCCTTCAGAAATTTCTTATGGTTGTAATGAGATCAGCGCAATCATTCTAGCCGAAATTGTGTACATAGATACAAAAAAAAAAAAAAACACAAACATATCATAGTAAAACCAATACACGATGTCTTATTTCGAGTCTAAAACAAATGATTATTATACTTAATGAGTTTTTATTTGTA
Source organism: Sipha flava (assembly GCF_003268045.1). NCBI lineage: Eukaryota > Metazoa > Arthropoda > Insecta > Hemiptera > Aphididae > Sipha > Sipha flava. The sequence continues at coordinate 495,160 of NW_020272890.1, forward strand.
TTCATTTTCAATCAAATTTAATTTTGACTTAAACTGTTTTCAAATCATACAAATTTGAGATAATTAAATATTATATATAGTTTAAATAACAAATAATTTCAAATAATTTAAAGATATAAAAATAATAAATAATAATATTATGAAGAAAATAAAAAAATAAAATTATAGATTTTATGTAAAAGTTCATTCATCTTTGGTTAGATGATCAGGATTCATAGACTTATTTGCACTTTCTTCATCATCAGTTGATTCAATTTCCCAATCAGCTAAAAATAAAATAAATATTACCAGGTAATTATAACTAAATAGTTATTATCAGGGTTTGGGACTTCAACCATTTATCTATTTTATTGGCTTAACATACAACTAACAGACTGCTTTTATTAGTTTATTTCAATTGTTTTCAATTGTACTAGCATCAAAATCTCAGCTTTAGTCACTGACAAAAACATAAAAATGATAATTAATTTCTTCTGTTTTTTTGTTTTTGTTTACGGTAAAGTAAGAAATAACTTTTTTTTTATTTACCTAACACATTTTCTTATAATTTAAACTAGTTTTTACAAAAGTAAAACGGTTAAAAAAAATAATACCTTTGAGTGTTAGTGAAAAATGTCAAAAATTATTTACGGTAAAGATGGTAAGAAGGTAAGAAACATTAAAATAAAACTTTTTTTTTTTTTGATAAAATGAAAAAATTGAAATTTATTTTTCAGAAAAATTAGAAAATCTATAAGGCTAGTAATAAAAAAGTTAAAATATTCTTAGAAACTTAAAAAGGTTAAAAGTCTGATATTTTTGAAGATAAAATTTGTTTTTACGTTTTTTAGGGTTAAAATCAAACAATAATATGAAATTTTTTTTTAAGTGCTTTAAGTCCCGAACCCGGGTTGTTACATAGTGAATTAAATTATTATTTTTTTCATTTTTTTATATTTAATAATGTTCTTTGAACTTATAAAATTACCTTTACATTCATTTTTTGTGTAAACTGAATTTATTAAACGATCAATATCATCAGTTAAACCTCCCAAATCTGTCATATCCAGGAATCTAAAATCATAACACTATACATTTTAATTTAGTGACTTCAAAATTATGTATAATTTTATTATAACTAGCTAACCCGACAGATATTGTTCTGTCTTAAATATTAATACTGAATTCGAATAGGTATAATTAATAAAAAAAAGTTTTTTTTCTTGCGTGTATATAAATAGGTTAGTTTTGTTGGGTATTCCAACATGAAAACAGGTGACATATAACTGGCCACGTGAAAAATATGAATTTTCAAGATTGATGTCACAAACACTTAGCGACTGCCCTTGAGATTTATTTATCGACACAGCAAATGCTAGCCGCACTGGAAATTACAACCGTTTAAAGTCGAATGGCATGTCGTTCGGAATCAAAGGAATCCGTGGAATCAAAATGTTTTTGCCTTTGTACTTCCTTTTCAAAATTGTGGCTTTGATGACGTTGTACATTAAATTCATCACCGCAAGTCAGGTGCCATCAAAGACATGGTTGGTTTATATTCCGCAACATAATGATTACTGGTTCAATTTTTTAATTGCAGTTTAAGAGGTGGTAATCCAGTGAATTCCAGGGAATTTAAAAACTCCGTTGGATAGTTGACAACATAATATAGGTTAATAACGGAATCAATCGATGTGTATGTCTTTAATTCGCTATCTTATTTTGAATCTGAAAATTAATTTCGTTGACATCAACGTTTTTTGCAGCTAATATAATTCTTTCACTCAACCATACATGATCTTTGTAATTTTGAGCAATGTTTGGCAAAACCTTCTTGATGAGTTCGGTCTTAGTTTCAGCATAGTGATAAAAATTTGTAGAAAATATGATGTATCGAGACGATGAATCAACAGGTATTTTGCCATTACCAATGTCGAGCAATTGTTTGGAAAAATCTTCTCAAGATTGGTCGTTCTGCAATTCAACTCGCATGTTTTTATTGGATTTGAGCGTTTTAACGTCTTTCCATAACTTAATGATTTTAAACATGCGTTAAGTTCATCGGCTGGCGTTGATTGTGGTATTACTGGTAGTGTTTGGGAAAAATCACCTGCCAATAAAATCATTGCACAACCAAACCGTTTTTGGTTTTTTCGTAAATTTTGCCGAATTTGGGATACTACCTGTATAGTATACATCTATTGCGCCGGTATAAAAAAATTTATATTAAAAAGGTATATATCTATTGCGCCGGTATAAAAAGGGTATATTTAAAAGGTATACATATATTGCGCCAGGTATAATAACTATACAATACAAGTAAAAATCATAATGGTTAAAAACAAAAATTAAAATTAATATCAAACTTATCATTCTACATACTTGGTATTTACACTAATAGTTTATATATATATAGTTATGTTTATTTTACTATTTATTTTTTTGTCATAAATTTAGAATTTGGTCTGTTTGTGATAACTAAGAGAACACGTTTATGATTGTTGCGTTACATTATTTTTAAAACTTCATAAAAAACAACAAATATTTGGATGGGATGAATAAAAATATTTCCCAAACGCTGAGTGAAATGCCTCACAGGCATTTGTTGTTCTTTCGCCTGATATGTTACACGATGACCAAAGATACGGGGGAAAAGATGCATTTTTATATTCGTATGTATCAATGAGATAATCGCTAAATGTATTAACTCGAATATCGATCGGCGTAATAGATGTAGACATTTTTTCCATCCCATAATTTTTCTTTCGTTACCTGTGATTTTCGGCGCAATCTATACAAAGCCAGTCTTGCTAAGTGCGGTCTAATGCTTCTAAAGATTTTTTCTGTGCTATAGTACACTCATCCCAAACTACTAATTTGCTCTACTGCAACACTTTGGCCATCGCAGAATTTCTTGAAAGGTTGCAAGTTAGTGTTTCATTTATTTGCATGTTCAATGGTAGCTTGAGTGCAGAATGACTGTCTTTCGACAACGAAGCAAGTGCAAGTGCGATCCAATTTTGCGATCGAATTGTTGCAAAATCAATGATATTAAAAACGTTTTCCCAGTCCTACCGGGAGCATCTTAAAAAAAAAAAATCCGCTAGTTCCATCGTTCACTACTTTCATTAGCGTATAGTATATTTTTATTGCTCATTTAAAAAGGGAACATTCCTTGGAACAGTTTCTTTTAATGCCTCGGAATCATATTGGGTTTCACGTCTTAACTCTTGATTAACCGTGTCGTGCATTGGGCGATTGGGCGTTGTTATTCCTAATAATATTAATCCTATGTTGGTAAGCATCAAGCACATATCTTTATTTATAATTAATACTTAATTGTACATTTCTTCTTTAATTTGCAAATTTGCATGTTCTAAGACGCTTCTGATGTAATATATCTTCGGCCATAAGATCTTTATATTTGTTCCATAAATCATTCGGTGTTGATGGGAATAATGTAGACAAAATTATAAAAACAATGTTTGTATTTGTTTAATATTTAACAGAATCACATAATCCTCGAGTGTGTGGTCCCAATGAATGTCATTTTCTAGCAATCCCAAACTTCAGACTTCTCTGAATGAACCGCATAACACAGTTGGCAGATGTTGGAATGATGTTGGGCCACGAGCATTAACTAACGCCTATAAAAACAATCGTCTTGGCTGGGATGAACTGTGTAAAGGCGTCCTAGCGCATCGATTAAAATTAATGCTTCATTGTGAATTTTTTTTTAATTTGCAAATCTGCATTCGATGTTTTCGCAACTTATGTTTATTTTATTATTTCTATTATTTTTTATTATTTGATTATTTATTTATTTATTTAAATTTTATGTTTGCAACTTATATTTGCGCAACTTTCTTCTATTAGAACCTTTTCCTGACAATAAAAAATATAACAAAAAAAGAATGGTCGAAATTGGTCCAGCTGTTTACGCGTGATGTCAAGACCAAGGGAAATAGGGATTCATTTATATATAGATAGCTAATAAGTAATGCATTATACAATATAATAATGCATTGCATAATATAGATATTTATATAAAATTAGATTTTAGGGTGGTTAGGTTAGTTTAGATTAGGTTTAAGTGGTTCTTATTTTTTAACTTTCAAAACGTCAATTCAGGTTCTCGCTATTTTATTTAAATCCATGAGAAAATATGTTAGGTCAAATTTGGTTACAAAAACTCAACTCTTCTAAATTAGAATTAAGATGGTTAAAAATGACCAATTAGGATAGTTATTGGTTTTTGATTAGGTTAAGTTAGGTTACGAACTAACTATTAAACTAAAATTATTTGTACGTATATTGACCCAGTAATTTTAAAATAGTTAAATTTTAAACGTTAGGGGATTTGGTCCAGAAAATTGTATGTTATAAAAAGAGCTTGTAAAACTATTTCTAATACATGGTGACGACAAGTAAAAAAACGAATACTTTAATTTAATTTTTGTTCAAAAAGAATGCATGGATCATTTAATCCTTTATAGATTGGCGGGACTTAAAAGTCCCGGCGAAAAAAGAAATTACATAAAATAATGCATATATATTATAACGTTGGTGACACCTTATATGGGACTGAAAAGTCCCGACAGGTTAGGTTAGGTTAGGTTATATTTACCTATTTGTGAAATTTACATTAACATTTCCTGGAGGAATTCTTTTTTTATTTTTCTGAAAACATAATAAAATATTTTTCTAATACGTTTTAAAAGTTTATTGTTTTTATGTTTTTTGATACTTACAGAAATGGTGTGGTTATGTAATTCATGATCTGTTGTGATTTGTTGAGATAAATATGTTTTACTTCCAGTTGTAGTTGGGTTAATTGTATCTGATGAACCAGCTACTTCAGTGAAATATTCTAAATGTGATTAGTTTAGATAAATTAGTGTTATATAATAAAGATATTTTAAAATTACAATTTTTAGTTTCATAATTAATGTGATAATATGACGAAACCTGTAAACTGTGTATGAATTGTAGTAAGAATTGAATTATTGATAGGTGTACAGAATACAACTCTAAATACCTGGTGGAAGAGACAATATAAATACAGTAAAACCTCTCGATGACAATATCGCTTGGGACTAAACAATTTTTATATTATAGGTAAATATTTCGTATAACATAAATTTATTATTAAAATTTATAATATATGAATTAATATTTAAATGTATTTATAATGTGATGTATAATACATATATACTAAAAACTAAAAATAAGAACTAAAAAAACATATTAAATATTAATTATATTCATAATTAAGAAAAATAGTTTGTAATATGCTGCTTTTTATGATTAAAGGTACGTTCCGCACATCCCCGTATTTTTGTTGTTCGTTCAAATATAGATGAATTTTAAATCGTGGCTGAAAATTCGAATTTTCTAGTTTGATCCCAAAATTAATAGAGGCAGTCCATGCATAGGTAAACATTAGCATCACCAACTTTTAAGAAAGCTTGAATGACCAAGTCAAAATTAAAGTTCATGTTAATTATATTTTTTGATGTTAGGTTAAGATAGGTTAACCTACTCTAACTTGTAGGGAGTAATTATAATTGAATGGGTACCTCAAGGGCAAAATATAAATCAACAATATTATTTACAATTATTATAGCATATCTAAGGTTTAAACTATAACATAGTTGCACCACTACATGCAACATTATCTAAGAATATCAGGACATTTCTATTCTGAGATCGCATATCTGCCCATACGCAATCACTGCTCCATTAACTCAGTTGTCACCCAGGTTTTATTAAATTTCCAAATGACAAATAATGAAAAATTCCAAATTTTTAATACACCGTAGTTTTGAGACTTCCCGATAATTTAGCGCTTTACTCATTAGTACTAACGGTTTGGTAGAGATACGTCTAAAAAAAACACTCGTTTCATCTGAATTGTACATGTCTTTTGCTTCATATTCAACAATGAATCTCAAGATTTTTTGTTGCCATTTCTCTACAGTTTCTTAATTAATGTAATTTGCCTCATCATTAACTTGTTTCCATACAATAGCATCCTTCTTTTTAAATTTTTCTCATCAACCATTCAAAGCCTTAAAATCTTTGACGTTCATTTTTTCATCAAATTTCATAGTTTTTGTTTGTAAAATTGACAAATTTTAATAATAAATCACACATGCAACTTTTGGTAAATTTGTTTAATTATTTGGCCAATCAAGGTGTTTTCATTTTTTCATTCATTCCCAAGTTTTTTCTATTCACCCATTGATCCATAATCTTTTCTTTATTTTTTATTGAGTCGTAAATTTGAGTTTTTCCACGGTTAAATGTAGTAATAAATACCTTCGAAATTAGTTTTTCTCTTCCCTTCAACTCGATCAATTTAACTTTATCCAAAAGTCAGTGCTGTACGTGGCATATTAGCAAAAAGAGCGGATTCAGCATTTATTTATGATTGGAGCACTTAACAGGAGAAATTTTAAAATATATCTAATTATAGGCGTATGTAAGGGTGTCTTAGGGGAGGGCTTAGACCCCTCCATAAAAAATAAATAATGTGACAATATGTTCTAAAATTGTCAACATTTATTTTTATTAGTTATTATTTAGTTCTTCTAAATATGCTTCTTTTTTAATATTATTTTTTTCCAACAAGGGTGGTACTTTTCCCCAGTTTCCTCATTTGGGATCTGCTGATAATTAATGAGAAAAAAAAGAGTACGAAAATGAACTAAATTACAACAATAAAACATACGTGACCACTGTAGGTTTACTAAACATAAGTACATTATATATCTAATCTTTGTCATACTTTATTTACACGCTTATTAGAAGGTAATAAATTAATTAATATGACAATCGTGAATTGATACCATTGAATTATATTTCAGATAATGATAAAATTTAAAATACTTAAATACCAAATATATGTATCTATATAAATATTATTTATCTTTAAATTATTTTATTTTTTGTCTTATGGAGAGTATTTATACTAATTTATACTAATTGGACCATGTATCAGTTTATTAAAGGTTCCACTTTAGAGAGGTTAGTTTAATATATTATTTGAATCGGGATTATTGACATTTTTCATAATAAGAATTCAGACTATGAATGTCTGTTATAAAGAGGTTTTACTGTATATATAAATCTAAAGCAGATATGTAGAGTATTTAAGACAGAATTTATAACTTTTTATATTTACACTTAATGTAGTAAACACTATGTAGGTGTCTTAAAATAAATATAATAGACACAAAGTATTCAACTAAACATTAAATTTATTCAAACAAGTATAAAATTAATTATAAAACAAATTAAATTAATTAAACAGTTTAGTATCTAATACATCTTAAAGTGTTGTTTTTTTTATTAGTAAAATGTTATTAAAATTAGTAATTTTTTTAAAGGGAGTATTTAAGTATTACATCAGCAAACCAGAAGAAGGAGGGGTTTGAGAAATTCGACAGTAACTTATATAGTAGAAGGGTAGGCTAAATCTCAACTCTGATGTCAGAATGGTAACTATAAAAATTTGAACAAACACGCAAAAGCAAAAGTTGATGAATTACTAACAACACCAAAGACTTGTCATCTTATAATTTTATTATCTTTATTTTAGCTATTAAAGAAATTAATTTTATTAATAAGATTAAAAGAATTTAGGGGGTCTATGAAAAACGTTGACCTAAGATAGGAAACGGTAGTCATTGTCTGACTAACACTGAAATGAGCAGAGGGAGGGATAAAAATGCTTAAAAAATGTGCTGACATAATACTCGAATGTTCTCAATGTTGCAAAATATGTTATTTAAACTAAAGAAATCTTAAACATTAAAAATGAATAATAATTTTAATACCTGATTGAGAACTACACATAGCATTTTCCATTTTTTTCAAGCGAGATCTAATAGTCAAAATAATAAATTATTTGAGTTATGATTTAAGCGTTAATTCAAAATAAAAATTATAATTCAGTTAGTTTATATATATCATCAGAACATAATAGAGAAGATAAAAATTAAAACTATATATTACCGAGCTTCAGTTATTTCAGATTGAATTTTATTAATCATTTGGGAACTTTCTGTAACTTATACAATGGCATTTAGGTTTTAATTGAAATAAACTAAAAGATAACATTGAATTCAAAAAATTAATTAATAATTACCTAATTTTTTTGGTGAAATTAAATTATGTTCTTCAACTTTTCTTAAACAATTTTCCAAAAGAAAATCTAAAATAATACAATTGATTAAAATGAATGTTTACTTAGTTAAACCGAAATCTATAGAAATCATATTTTACTTAAGAAAAGCCTTACCAATTAGTACTACATAAATTATTACTAATACATTTTTATAGCTATGAATAAATATCTTAGAACCAAAATCCATATAATGTACCCCTGAGTAACTAGTTAAATATAGAATATTCAGAGAAGGTTTTCTAGTTCTTTTCAATATATTCAACTGTAGCTTGGGAAGATAAAGGAAAATTATCTTAATATTACAAATAAATATACATTAGTTCAAATAATTATTAAGATTTAATACATAAATATAACTTACGAATATAGATTTAAATATTAGAACAAAACGGAGATCAGTTAAGACGCATGGTTGTCGTGGCTGAACTATAGTTTCTTAAATTTATTCAATATTATTTGCCATATTATATAGGAGACTCAAAGGGGGTGTAGTGCCTAATAGGTAATATACATATCGAAATACTATGCGTATAAGCTAATTATGATATAACAATTATTACAATCACATAATTACATTTTTGTCAAATATGTAGTGGTATTATTAAGGTAATATTATACATACCGGGTTGATCTGTATATTCAATATTATCAAGTGAAACACTAATAATATTATTTGCATGCATGGAGCTGGATCGATCAGGATTCTAATAACATAACACAAAAATATGGTTTTATATACATTTTTACTTTGATTTTGGAATAAACAAAATATAAAAATTACTAACATCTGATTCTTCAAATAGACGACTAAGTCTCTCAAACATAGACTGTGCAGTTTCACCTTGATAACGATTTTGAAATTCATTATCGTATAGAGTTTGTATTGATAGTGGAGGATGTACTAAATTTGAAGCAGTTTCACCAGATATTTCTTGAATATCTTCAGACTTGTTTGGACTACAAAGTTGTCTATATATCAATGTAATCATTACAAATCATTATTTGAATTTATATAATATTATTTAAAACTATATAGAATCAATTATAACTACTCAGATGCTTCATCACAGTCAAATTCATCTAATAATGATTGAATTTTAATTTTAAGCTTCTTTTTTGGACTCTGTAACTCTTTACTAGTTGGTTTAATTTTATCAGGGATTTTCTAAACACAAATGAAACATGTGTTAATATTTTAGATTTAATATACAGTCGACTCTCAATAATTCGAAGTTGACGGAACTGTTGAAAAATTTTGAATTACTGAGTTAAGAAAAAAATTTTGTTTTCTTTTTTACTGTACATAATTATTAATTATTTCAGAAAATTAGAAGGTATTGGTTTTGTTTTTTAAAATTTAAATTTTAACTGTATATTTTAACCATTAGGTTAATTATTAAATTATATTATTAATTATTAAATTATACTTTGTAAATTAAATTAGTATTATAAAAAATTATTATTCTTTAAAGAAATTTGTAATGGTTTTCTGCTTCATTAAATTTAGTTTCATTTTTCAAAAGTATTTTTTGAATTTGACGCACTCATTACAAGAACTTTACAATTTACCAAACGAAACTAAAATAAAACTACCTTCGGCTGATGGCTATCGAAGAGATAAATTAGTGATTATTAATAACGACTAAGAAATAAAACGATAAGGTTCTTACAATATTAATTTTATAGTTATCAAAAATAATATGCTGAATTTCTACACGATTGTAAATTATTAACTAAAAGATTATAAGAATACAGATTATATATAATTACTGAATATACGACGAATTGCTGAGCGTTGAATGGATGATACTTCAAATTGTCACGTGTTAGTTGCAAGTTCTCCCAAAATTTAATTTCGAATTACCAAGTGTACTTAAATGCATTGTTTTTATTTGAATTACTGTTTGATTTTCAAGGGACCAAGCATTTACTTTGAATTACCGAAGGTTTCGAATTATCGAGAATCGACTGTATTATATATATAAAATTCAACAATATATTTAAGTATATAATATTATTATAAACAACCTGTTTAAACTCTTCAAATTTATGTAAAAGTGCTGTCCTTTCAAGTTCTAATTTAGACAAATACCATTGTTGTTCTCTACATTTTTGATAATAAGTAGGAGGCCGAACACTGAATCTGGCATAACAAAATGTTTTACTAAAAAATAATTATTAAATAGTAGATAAAGCCATTAACTAACTTTAAAATTAATGAATTCCTAAGTAAGAATCCTTCAGTACTCAACAAATCAAGCCTAAAGAATCTATTATATCCCCAACATTCACCGATTTCAAAATCTGAAGTGAATTCTCTGAGTACATTTTTAGTCTCATCATTGACTTGTAATTGATTTACCATTTCAATACGATATTCGTACCTGAAAATATAAATATAATTCTACAGAAAATAATGTAATGTGATATAGGCAAAACAGATAATTAGATAAAATGTATGTAAATAGATATTACAATAATTTAATAAATAATTAACCTTGACACTCCAGGTGGACCGGATGTTAATTCTAAAAAAACTGATAAATATCTATTTCTGACAATACCATTACCACTGGGATAAACTTTAAGCCTCCAACTGACACCATTGCAACCAATTGGTAAAGAATAAATTGGTTCAAGTAATAACATTTTATCAGAAAATGATTTAATTACTAGAGTACCTCCTTCAAACTTTGGTATAATTTCACTAAAAAAATAAGTAATAAAATTAGTATACATTGGTTTTACTTCAATAAGAATCTAATATTTTATATTGTTGATTCAAATTCACCTATGGAAATCGTCATACACAGGTATTCGGACTGGAGCTTGTTTTTTTTGCATTGCAGAAATGGTTCTTTTAAATCTAGGAGCATGATTAATTAACTGCGACATTGGCATTCGTGATAGTTCTAGATCACATTCATGCAAAAATTCTTCTATTTGTTCTGATTCATTGACTAGATGATTTTTTTGAGTTAGTAAAGAAGTAAGTTTGTTATTCAGCTCTTTATCCAAATCCATCATCATACATTCTACGGCTGACCGAATTTCACATACTTTTTGATCTTTGGCTTGTTGAATTTCTTTAATATTTTTATCCTAAAAATAAGATAAATTTGATTGAGTTGTATAAAATATTTATTACTATATTTTCAATAACCCTTTTAGATAAAATATGTAGCTGTTTTTTTTATTTTTGATAAAACATAAAATATTGGTACTAGTATTTTCAATACAAAAATATTTCTTAGAAATATTTTATTAGTGTATATATATATATTATAGCTTAGATATTTTAGTATTAAAAAGAATCATTTAAATACGCACAAGTTCCTTTATTTCCTTTTTGATTGATTCTTCTTTTGTTTTGAGATTGTCACAACTTTCTCCTAGCTGTGCAAGTGTCTCATTATAAATTTCTTCTATGGGTCGGAATGAATGACCACAATGGCTTGAATTATCAAATAGAGCACAACGGTGGCATATAGTTGTGCTGCATGTAATGCAAAACACAGTTAGTTGTTCGTTATGTGTTTCACATCTAAATCATAATAGTTTATATTCTAATAAATAATACTATAAATAAAAATAAAAATAATTTGATTATAGGTACCTTTGTTCTTGACTCTGCCTTACACTGCTTACACCAATAGTACTGTTCAAACCATCTAGTTGATCAGATAAATCTTCAACCCATCTACAATTCACAATTTCATGTAAATGCAATGTAGCTCGGCAATGGGGACATTGAGATCGTTGTTCCGTGAGCCATCGATGCATACAGGAATAACAACATAGTTTTGAACAATGAGGACACAAATGTGCATCTTGTATTTTTTCCATACAAATGAAACATTTAAATGTTTGAAGTAAAGTCTATGAATTAAAATAAATAATAAAATTATCTTGTTGACAAATTGTCATAAAAATGCACTTAATACAATTATTTATATACAATTTATTGGTGTATTTTGCCAGATGCATTCACTGGTGAGGCCACCTGTCATGAAAGATATTAATTGTAGTTAAATACATTAAATTGTTTAAAGTTATTACAGCAAAAAGAAAAATTTTTTTAAAGGAGGATTAAGATTTTAAAAACTGGACAAGCAGGCCTATAGCCAAGGGGGAGGGGCAATGCTCCTCTGGACCTAATCATTGTTTCCCAACAAGTATTAAATGTGCATATATACTATGTAGTGATATATTATGTTCTACATTGTTTTTTTCTTGAGCCCCTTAAAATTTAGTTTGTCCTAAATCATGATTTGGTTTAGTTACAGACCTATGGGTAAGCCATCCAACACAAAAAGTTAGCTCACCTTAATCACAGACGGGTATATGTGATGTACGGATAAAAAGAGTAAGTACCTGTAAGTATTCTGGATCAGGTGCCATGGCCATTTTAGAATTTAGGGATTTCAATTTAACTGAAACTGCGTCTATAACAGACAAATTGACAATAACACGGATAGCAATAGTTAACTTTTGAAAAACAAATAATATTCTATAGACGCCAGTAGGCCGTCAAAGGACGTCTATGGAGAATAAATTGTGAGGGAAATCCTGCAAAACTTATTTAATAAAATAATACTTAGGACGTTAAAATGTCTTGTTCACTGTTGATGTGCAATGTGTATTAAGTATTTGTGTAAGAATTGTTTTCGAAATTTCATAAAATACGTCGAACGGGTTCTAAGGGAAAAGTAACGTTTATAAATAATAGTAATAGGAACGAAACAGATACATCCGTTGACAATTATCTGATGGTATTCCAAAAAAAATCGATAACACTTGTCGTCTCATTAGTGATAAGATAGTCATGTTATCATGAGCTCAGGGCCAGGGTTCCCAAAGTGTGCATGTAAAATATTCGGTATCACAGAATAATTTCAAACACAGAGCAATATTTCAAAGCAATGGCGTAGCCAGGGCTGTCGATTATGCTCGTTCGGGCCTTCGAGAGCGAAGTTCATTATTTTACGGAGTTCGTTCAAGACGTTTTGCATCATTATAAAATGCATACACGTAAATGCCGCCGTATTATTTTAAATGTCCACACAATTATAATCGGTATATTATGGGTACCATAATATACCGATTATAATTTAAGTCACTGCTTACCTAAATAATGTATCATATAGATCGTAGAAACTGTATTATAATATAGCTTGATTTGTATTTATCGAATTATTACTTATTCAAATATAATTAAATAAAAAAACTACAATATTACCTATTGCTTATTAAATATTTATTTTTAATGTTATTAAATTATAAATACCTACTTACAATATGTCTAATATCGTTTACAATTTTTATCTAACGAAATTTATAAATATTACATTTTTTTATATGAAAATGCAGTTTCTATTCTTAAATGTATAATAAAAATTAAAACAAAATTCCAAGTTTTGGTTGTTTTCGTACGTAGGTGTAATTAAATAATAAATAATAAATACTTATTTTGTTGATATCAGTGGCGGCTCGTGGGGTTCGTTGAAGGTGGGGCACAAATATTTCCTTCTTTTTCCACTATGAGAACTTTGAACTTACCATCAATTCCTGTTGATTTTTTAAATGAAATAAAAATTTTTACCAAAACCTTATACTCTTATAAAGTATCTTGCAAAACAAATAATTAAAAAAAAAATTATGGTTTAAAAATAAATATTGAATATAATTATTATGCCGTTATAATATAATTATAAGTTGTAAGTACTTTTAACAATTAACACAATATTATACAGTAGTTATATTTTTGAATTCCAAATCGATCCGTCTGTATTTTTTCTTCATGAATACTTTGATGACTTCTTCATTAAAATTTGATATTTGGTTCACCATTTTCTTTTCAATTGATAACATCGCTAATGCTGTTAATCGCTCTTCTGCCATACTATTTCGAAGAAATGTTTTTATCCTCTTCAATGTCGAAAACGATCTTTCTGCTTCTGCAGATGTCATAGGTATTGTTGCTATAATACGTATAAGTTTAAATGTTTCTGAAAATATTTGTTCCAAGTTGTTATCAATAATAAACTGTAGTAAATTAACAGCACCTATTACGCTACGAAAATCTGTTCGTTTATATATAAGTTCCAATTCAGTTTGAAGCTTCCTTTTATTAAAAAAAGGGTAAGCTTCAATTGTTTCATCAACATATGTTTGTGGAAAACTTTTTTGATACAAAGGAAATTCAGTGGACATAAATAATAGAGACGCGTTTAAATGAGCTTTATATTCGAACCTATCTTTAACACAGACAATAAGAATATCACAGACTTCTTTTGCAACACAAATTCTAGAAAGTAGTGTATCATCATCACGTTTTCTTTTTTGTTTACATTGAGTTACTTCACCTGGCATTTCATTTTGAAAATTATCGAAATTATCGTCTTTCTTTTTGAATATTTTCTTCAAATCGAGAAATGGCATTTTTCACTTCGATAGAGTCAATTTTCCGTTTTTGCAACTGGTTATATAATATATCTACATGTGGCATTAAACAATGAAAAACATTTAACCAAAATATAAATTTTTCATCATTTAACATTCTACGTATAGCGCACGCCTGATTAATTGCAATATTTTGATTAAATGTATTTTCGATCTCTTCCATACATTCTATTAATAACTCACGATTTTCGTGTACAGTATTAACAATACGGCTTTTGAAGTTCCATCTTGTATTTGATGATCGAGGGATTCTATGGTTAACAACTTTATCCAAAACGGCAACTCTTTGCGGAGAATTAGAAAAAAAATTAGTTACATCAGTCAAGTTGGAAAAAAAAATTCTTACATCACGGTTGTGCATTGTAGCTTGACTTAAGATTAAATTTAACTGGTGGGCATAACAATGAACAAAATGTGCATTTTTATATTCATCTTTTATGAGTTTTTGAACGCCGGAAAGTCGACCACTCATCACAGCAGCTCCGTCATAACTTTGCGAGATTAATTTGTCGTGGTTTTCTGTTACTTCTTTTAAGTTATATTTTATACACTCTGATAGTGACTTTGCATCATGTCCAGATGGATTAAAAAAGCCCTAAAATCTCTCAACTGGCGTACCATTGGATAAAATATAACGAAATATTATGGACATTTGAAATTGTGCTGATACATCTGTCGTTTCGTCAGATATAACAGAAAAGAAATCAGCGTTTTTTATTTCGTTTTTAATATTTTGTCGAATAACAAATAGCATACATTCCAACATTTCATTTTGAATTATTTTAGAAAGGCCTTTAAATACTGTAGACTGTTCGAGGTGTAATTTTAAAGTGTTATCCAATTCAGAACTAAAATTAATAAGTCCGCGAAATATTCCTGGATTTTCAGAATCTGACTTCTCATTATGCCCTCGAAGAGCAAGTTCAAATGCACCACAAAATTTAATACAATCAATAATTTTAGATAAAATATAACGGTTGTTAGTTACAGTTTCATTATGTTTTTGTATACTAAGCCTAAATGCATTTGAAAGTTGTTGCCTTATATCTTGTTTACCCAAAAGTTTCAAATTTAAATGAGCATTTAAATGTAAACTTGATTTTATGTGTGTACTAATTTTATCGTTCAAATGAGCTAAATCATTTATTCCGTTTTGTGACTGTCGCGTACTGCGTAGTCACACAATATAAAACACACGTTATAAGAGGTTCTCATGAACATCGAACTGGGCGTGTGAATAAGTTAAATTGTTCACATGATTATCTGTTTAAATAAGAATATGAATATCGGAGTCACATATACGTGGGTGGTTGACCACATCCTGGATCTTGTAATAAGTATGGGCCGGTCAAGAGATAGTACACGCATGCAGAATCAATAGAGAATTATCATATTTTAGAGCGCACACACCGAATCAATAACGTCTCATCGTGCCAAGACAGGCACGGATTCAGGGGGGGGCTATGGGTGCTCGGGCACCCCCTGTCGCCTTGGCCACCAACAAAATAAATTTATATTATAAATTATGTTATTTCTTATTTTTCAAAATAATAATAATAATAATAAATAATATCGGTTATTCCGTTATCGGAATTTAAATAATTTAATATCAGATATCAAAAATAGATTTTTAAGTCACGGACACGAAACGATTATGTATTTACAATATTTAATACCATTTTTCCTACTTGAAGATACTGTCGCGTATTGCGTAGTCACATAATATAAAAACACACATTATAAGAGGTTCTCATGAACATCGAAACTGGGCGTGTGAATAAGTTAAATCGTTCACATGGTTATCTGTTTAAATAAGAATATGAATATTAGAGTCACAGATACGTGGGTGGTTGACCACATCCTGTATCCCTGCATCAGTAATTATGTAATACACACACATGCAAAATCAATAAGAAATTATCATATTTTATAATCATTAACGCACACACACACTCACAATTTATAGGAATTATCTTATTTTATTATCTTATTCATTTACACACACACACTTGGGATTTTACACACACACATACAATATCACATATAAAAGGGACCCGAAAACAAGGGCAAATGAGACGAGTCTTGTCTATGCTGCACTGAGCACCTTCACGTCAGTGTATGTTATGGTCTGGACTTAGAAATATTTCCAATTATTTTATAAGTTTAATTGTTAGGACTTAAATAATTTCTATCACTAGAATATTTACAAAATTTGTAGTTAGAATAATTTTTATAAGTTAAATAAATTTAATTATTTTAAAAAGAAGTCTTAATTATTCCTGACTACACTTCCACACAAGCGTTGACTGAGACGTTGTAACTGAATTAAAGGACCATGAAACAAAAAAAAATGACTTTGATTCAATTAATAGGTAATTAATTAATATAACCAACGGTGGTATTAAAATTTGTGTATGTCGATTTGTTGAGGCGCTAGAGCCCAAGAGAGATAGGCGCGTGACGTCATAAGATCACACGGCGCGGCGGCGGCCTATACTTTTATACAAAAATCGCCGACACGGCCTAGGTTATTTATTTATATTTTTTGTTATATTTAACAAAAATTACAAATTAAGACAATAGTCATAAGAATGTGGGTTTTAATACAATTTGGTGTACGTTTGGTCGTATTAAATTTAAATGTACATAATTAATGTTTATTTCCTATAAGTTAATATAATATTAGAATAGCTAATGAAATAATATTTTTTCGATATTTCACATAAATATATATTTAAATATTACATATATATATATATATATATATATATATATATATATTTATGAATAAATATGTATTATACTAAAAAATAAAAATTACAATTTAAACATTTTGAACAGAATTATAAAATTAAATTGAAAATCTTGAATATCTTTTAGAACGTATTTCTTCAATATTTGGTCTTGGTATTGGAGCTATAGACTTGGGAATTTCTATTTCTTCTGGAATTGTTATAATGCTATTCGTTTGTTTTTTTTTAGCTAAATCAAGTACTTCATGCATAATTTGTTTTCGCCAATCAGTATCAGTACGCTCATATACATTTTTTATTGTATATTTTCCTAACGGTTTTGAGTATACCATTTTATCACCTATTAGTTGTTTATTTGTATTGTAATTATGGTCCAATATAGCCAAAATAGATCTTATGTACATACCTCTATATTTCAGATGTATCCGTTTTGGCATATATTTTAACCTTACATTATGATAAGATTCCAAACGGCCAGTATGCACAAAATGTTTTGCATGTGGTAAATCTTTTATAAAATCTTTTGCAGTTATAACTTTTTTTAATGCATAATATGATTCGTCATCGGATTTTAACCACAATTTATTATTTATTTCTTCGTTTGTTAATGGATCATGATCGCACGTTTTTATTACTCCATTTTCTTCCCATTCGTGTTCATTTTTTATATGATGTAGTAGAGACGTGAATTTTTCAACTAATAATTGACCGTCACCTTTGCAGTTTTGCGAAGCCCACCAGAGATGATTATTTATACTACTTTTCCATAAATAAGCTTTTTCATGTTTTTTTTCTAATGTTTTCATTTTTTTCATCAAACTTTTAGATAGGTGCCACACATCAAATTCATGTTGTATTTCAGGATGTTGTGTTCTAATGTAAAAACGAATTCCTATATGTCGATCAGTAAGAAATAATTTAATATTGCAATTTTGATTTTTGGTCAGATCATTAAGTAATAGTTCACAACCTTTTCTTTCCAGGTCACCTTTTACCATACCTTTTTGAACAAGTTTAAAGTCTACTATTTTTCCACTGCGTAAATCCATTACCGAATAGATACAATACTTGGCGCAAAAGCCTGGAGAGTCATACTGTCCATCTCCAGCTAACCAAATATCATTTTCTGAATTTTTAATACTATCAATTGTACTTTTCTTATGATCTTCCCAAATATTACAGATGATTGGTCCAGTATAACGTTTAATTATTTTATCATATACCGGACGAGAAAAAATGATAGTTTTAATGAATCACAAAAAGCTACCATTTGTGTATATAGAATTCCGGATAAAGTCAAAGCAGATCCAATTAATATATTTCCTAATGGCCGTTTATTAATCTTATTTTGTGAACGCCAAATTAATTTATGGTTTCTATCACATATAGTTATCACAGATAGCAATGCCCCTTGGATATAATGTTGGATGGTTACAACTGTAGAATTACATTGACGGCAACGGTTAAAAAGTGGCAATAAACAATCCCAAAATACAAAAAAACAAGAATTATCTTCAATGTTTGATGATGGTTTTTGCCGTGTCTGTTTACATTCATATATTTCTTCTTCTTCATACTCTTCTTCTTCTTCTTCTTCTTCTTCTTCTTCTTCTTCTTCTTGGTTTTCTATTTCAAAAGATATGTCATTTATAGGCTTATATAATTTGTAGTTTTCATTGCCTAAATTACACTGTATGCCTTTATCATTCGGATTATCATTGAAGTAAATACAATTTGGATTATCGGTATCTAGTAAATTATCTTCATCGGAATCAGATTCATTAAAATTGTCTACGAAATTGTCAATTTTAAATTGTTTTACCGATGTGCTTGTTGAATTTTGTTTTGATATAATATCTTCTACGTTTCTTTTTCGGGACATTCTTATACTTCGAGATGTTTTGGGTCTAAGATCATCGACTTTGTAAATAGTTGGAATAGAATCGGAATTTAAATATAATTTTATTTTTTCATTTTGCAGTAGTTGTTTTTTTAGTTTACTCGATTCTGTAAAATCTTGTTCTTGAAAATGTTTTGAACATATTCTAGATCCACTACCCGGAACAAAATCTTTACGTTTACAAAACACTAACCATTGTTTAAATCTAAGTGGTGATTTATTTCTTTTTTGGAAAACTATAAAAATTTATATTTTCAGATTGACTGCAAGTTGCCCTTTTCTTATCGTTATTTGAATTGCATCCAAATACAGAACAAAGAACCATTTTACCCCTAAAATAAATTACACCATTTTGTTTTAATTTTAAATTTTAATGTACGAGTGCCTAATACTTATATGTACCTTATATGTACCTACCAAATTTATTATCCAAACATAAAATATATTTGAATATTAATTGATATGGTTATAGGACATAAATAAAATATTATAAAATAGGCTTACATTAAAATAGATATATATATATTTTTATTTTTAAAAATTTAATTATAAGAAGTGTTCTCATTAATATTACAAATATTGAAATATATATATTTTATATATTGATAATAATTTCTTATATAATATGTATGATAATTTATTGTAACTAATATATTTAGTTTACAGTGTAGATGATTTATAACCAACATAACAACCGTCTTGTTCCGGATATTTCTTTCGTATTTTATTTACAACACAGGATGGAATAACAATACGATTACCTACATAAAACCAAAAATGTAGACATTTGTATTTATACGTTTCATATTGCA